>NC_133326.1:344207223-344507223 GCF_042186555.1 Aquarana catesbeiana
CTGGTCCAAATCATCACTGTTTCCTCTAGATCCTCAGCCGAACTTAGTACTTCCCACCCAATGCCCTCTAGCAATAACAAACCACTTTAAGTACTTAGGAATACAGATCCAATTGCCAGTGCAATCATTCACAAAAATGAACCTATGGCCTGTAATCAACGCCTTCAAGGATAGAGTACAGAAGTGGAAAGATCTTCCACTCACATTGTTGGGGAGAGCTAACTCATTTAAAATGATTTTTCTCCCGAAATTTTTATATATACTCTCTAACGCCCCTCTATATATCCCTAAAAAGACGTTCCGATACATTGACTCCCTGTTGACCTCCTTTTTGTGGGGAGACAAGGCAGCTTGTGTGTCGCTGGCTGTTCTACAGCTACCAGTAAGAAGGGGTGGTCTGGCGATACCCGACCTTCGCTTGTACTACTTGGCGTCTCAACTAGTTCAGGCCCACTGGCGCATGTTTCCGCAGCTGAATAACGCTGCCACTGCAGTGGAGGCAGCTGTCGCGACCTCATACGAAGCACTTTTAAATTTCTTTTTTAGAGGGATGGTGCCTACTCAAGACGGGGTAACTGTACTTCAATCAGCTAAGCGGGTACTTGAGATTTCTATAAAACATATACAAGATGGACCTCCACGCCTATCACCAAATACACCACTATGGTTCAATCCTCGTCTAAAGGACCTTTCTCGCTTGGAGGATGGATATAGGTGGGCCAAATTTGGTCTTACGTATGTGCATCAACTATTTGAGAGGGGTGAATTTAAAACATTTGCACAATTGAAGAGGGAAATGGGTGTCCCTGACACATGGGCGTTCCATTATTCCAGGCTGCGGCATGCTGCACATGCACAATTTGGAACGGGGATGGTTCTGTTAGAAAACACAAAACTTGAATCAATGCTTGCAGAACCAGACCATACGAAACGTATTTCCACTTATTATGCGGTACTTATGGAAAAAACACAGCCGAGGGAGAAGAAAATGAGAGAGAGATGGACAGACATTATCCCAGAGTTGACTGAGGCTCATTGGAATGAGGTTTTAACCTCCTATATGTCCACGGTCATCTCTGCGAGGGATAAACTGATCCAACTAAGATACCTACATCAAATGTATTACACCCCATACAGACTATATAAGATGGGAAGGAGAGCAGACCCTATTTGTCATAAATGCCTGGTGGCAGAAGGTACTTTTATGCACATGGTTTGGGACTGTAGTAGGGTACGACCTTTATGGTCACAGGTAACCCAGTTTGTTGCGGAAACCTTTGATCTTCCGAATATATGTAGCCCACTGCTGGGTATCTTGGGGGTGATAGAGGATGATGTAATGAGCAACAATACTAGAATGTTCTTGAGATTATTGTTTTACTATGTCAGGAAGCTGATTGTCTTGAATTGGATAAAGAAGGATCATCTTACCTTAGGAGCTTGGAAAAGATTAATCAATGCAAATATTACACTGTATAAAATGACATATGAAGCAAGAGGAAGTAAGAAAAAATTTAATAGAGTATGGGGCAGATGGATAAACACAAAAGAAACTACACCATGTGACATCTAAAATTATTTTATTATAAAATATAGCCAAATGATAGACTGGGTAGGATGATATTGTGAGAACATGTTCCAGGGAACTGGAGGGATGACAGCGCACAGCACAATTGGTTTAGGAGGTATATACCTCTTTGGTTTAGTTCTTTAACTTTATACATATATACTTTTATATTTTTTTGCTTTATTTTATGTTTTATACCAGATATTGGATTACTGATAATTTGCATTACGATTACAGAAAATAACTGGTATTTTAGAGTTAAAAAATTGCTACCTGTACTGATATATCGTTTATCATAGGATGTTTATCCGAAACTACCCTTGAATGTTAATTATATTTTGACGGTTGCAACCGACAATATACCTTACATGCAATGTGTTATTCTATGTATGTACATCTGGCAAATAAAAACCTTTTAAAAAAAAAAAATGTATAAATGTATACATAATCTCCACAGATAATGATAAAAGATAATCATGGTATGAAAGTTTATTGACATAGGTATTTGGACCAGATACAATCAAAAAGAGGAGAACACATTGGGGGCCATAGTAAAACATGTTGCCAGCGATATAAAGACAAGCAGGGTTCATGAATTAATTGTACAGTTACAGGAACACATATAACTTATACAGTCAGTGAATGCATCAATAGATCTAAACTCAGATAAGCAGGGTTCATGAATTAGTTGTACAGTTACAGGAACACATATATATAATACAGTCAGTGAATGCATCAATAGATCTAAACTCAACGCGTTTCTTGGCTTTAAACCAATCGTCAGGAGTC
The DNA here is from genome assembly GCF_042186555.1 of Aquarana catesbeiana. Lineage (NCBI taxonomy): Eukaryota > Metazoa > Chordata > Amphibia > Anura > Ranidae > Aquarana > Aquarana catesbeiana. Next base: position 344,209,580 of record NC_133326.1, read on the forward strand.
CTATGCGATTAAACTATGTCAAACACAAAAAAATGTCCATTAATGTGTGAATAAATGTTTGTAGAAAAGATCTACTGAAAATGTAGTTTTCTATGTACTCACAAGTTTATGCAATGATTGGTTGATGATAATCTATGTGTTACAATGTGGTGTTGGTCTGGGTCCATAGAGTCTCCCCCGGGGTTGAGGCAGAGAGCACACCCCAATATCGTCGGTCACGGTGGCCGAAGTGACACAGGCACCCACAAAAACCGGCAGGCAGGGACGTCCGGCGAGGACAAGGAGTGTGGATGAGCTGGGAAAAAATGGTGAAAATGAGAAAGGTGTGTGAGCTGATAGATCAGTGTTGGTGAGAATGAGATGGGTGGAAGCGGCGTAGCATAGTCGTGGGTGTGTGAAAGGGAACTGAGACAAAACAGGTATGAGAGTGATTGGAGAGATAGAAAGCGTGTACCAAAAGACATAATTGCTGAGGTAGGTGAGGCAGAGTGACAGTGTGTAAGGAAATACCTGGGTGATAAGTGCCCAGCCGAGCCAGACGTCTGTCATGCATGGCGGAGTAGTAGGGCGTCCGGCCAAATGGAGCCTGATATAGCCGCAGACATGCGGCGCGCTCACGCCAACGTCACGAGCGGGCGTAATGACGCAGCAAGGGGAGGGGAGGCCAATCAATGCGGCCACCTGCCATCCCGTGCAGCGCTTAGCCCGGAGGAGGAAAAACACTAAACATCCCGTATGCGGCGGCAAGGACGCCGCAGACGGGGTGTAGGAAGCATGACGCCGATGCGCCGAGGCCAGGGCCCGCCCATGTCAATGACAGGAGGATGATGGGTCCCGGGCTGGGCGCGTCGCAACCCCGGGGAATTGACAGAACGGATCCCAGCATCACAAGTGTGCAGAAATCGAATGGATGACAGTGGTGTGAAGGAGGAAAACAACCAAGGCAACTCAATGTTGAGTACAGGAGCAATAGCAGAAACGGGCATGTCTTTGCCTTGAATAAAAATCAATGTAGCAAAGGAAACAATAATATATTTTTAATCCTTGCACAGGAATCATTCTCTGTGCAAGGAAGTATAAGATATACAGAACTTTAGCCCTGAATTGAATCAGTATTTGTCTGGCTAAAGAAAAGCAAAAAATATCAAAAAATATAAAGGTAGAGAAAAGAGGTAAAGAGAGTTGAAAAAGTAAACAAAGTAAAAAACTTTAGCCCTGAATTGAATCAGTTATTTGCCTAGCTAAAAAATTAAACAAAAATAAACATACACAAGAAGAATAAAAACTTTAGCCCTGAATTGAATCAGTATTTATTTGACCAAAGAAAAACAAAATGAACAAAATAAACAGATAGAACAAGGAGTAAAAAAATAGAGAGTTATAGAGGCATGAACAGTTTCCGTCCTGAAGGAAATCAGTATTGGTTGAGCTAGGGGGAAATAGCAGAATAGGAGACGAAGAAAAATGGTTGCAAAGGGAAAACATGTATGTAACAGTGTGAAAGAGACAATATGACATAGGGGACAAATCAAGACCCAATTGGTGTTGTACTGTATTGGAACAGTAAATATGGAGCTAAGAAGGGGAAGTTAATGGGACAATGGATGAAACAGAGGATGAAACTGATGTTTAGTGCTAAATGAAATTGGTGTGCGGATGCAATTACAGAGAGTAGAGATGTAAAAACAGAAAATAATATGTAGATGACTCTTGCATTGCAGTCGGTCAATGAACAAGAGGAGGACCAAAGGTCTCAATAAGATAATTTGCAGATAGCAGATAAAAAAAGAGAAAAAAGAAGGGAAAGAGAAAAAAGAGAAGAAAAAGGGGCCAAGGGATGACAATGTGTCAAATGAGGAGTGGGATGAGGAATGAAACAAGATAACAAGGCATGAATGACGGATAGATTATACAAAAATGTGTGGGCATGAATAGGTGGAATATTTTGGTCACAGAAAGCGGGTGTTTGCCACCCTGATTATCATATGTCAAGGGGGGTTGTGACCAATCCACACTATTTTTGCAGGAAAGCACCAACATGCCTCCATCCCAAATATATACAAAGAGATGGGGGGACAGAAGCGGGACTTTATATGAGGCATGTGGGTGAGTATATTGGGCTAAAAGGGATGTATAATCTAAATGTATAAATGTATACATAATCTCCACAGATATAGATAAAAGATAATCATGGTATGAAAGTTTATTGACATAGGTATTTGGACCAGATACAATCAAAAAGAGGAGAACACATTGGGGGCCATAGTAAAACATGTTGCCAGCGATATAAAGACAAGCAGGGTTCATGAATGAATTGTACAGTTACAGGAACACATATAACTTATACAGTCAGTGAATGCATCAATAGATCTAAACTCAGATAAGCAGGGTTCATGATATAGTTGTACAGTTACAGGAACACATATATATAATACAGTCAGTGAATGCATCAATAGATCTAAACTCAACGCGTTTCTTGGCTTTAAACCAATCGTCAGGAGTCCGATGCGATTAAACTATGTCAAACACAAAAAAATGTCCATTAATGTGTGAATAAATGTTTGTAGAAAAGATCTACTAAAAATTTAGTTTTCTATGTACTCACAAGTTTATGCAATGATTGGTTGATGATAATCTATGTGTTACAATGTGGTGTTGGTCTGGGTCCATAGAGTCTCCCCCGGGGTTGAGGCAGAGAGCACACCCCAATATCGTCGGTCACGGTGGCCGAAATGACACAGGCACCCACAAAAACCAAAAAACATTGTAACACATAGATTATCATCAACCAATCATTGCATAAACTTGTGAGTACATAGAAAACTACATTTTCAGTAGATCTTTTCTACAAACATTTATTCACACATTAATGGACATTTTTTTGTGTTTGACATAGTTTAATCGCATCGGACTCCTGACGATTGGTTTAAAGCCAAGAAACGCGTTGAGTTTAGATCTATTGATGCATTCACTGACTGTATTATATATATGTGTTCCTGTAACTGTACAACTAATTCATGAACCCTGCTTATCTGAGTTTAGATCTATTGATGCATTCACTGACTGTATAAGTTATATGTGTTCCTGTAACTGTACAATTAATTCATGAACCCTGCTTGTCTTTATATCGCTGGCAACATGTTTTACTATGGCCCCCAATGTGTTCTCCTCTTTTTGATTGTATCTGGTCCAAATACCTATGTCAATAAACTTTCATACCATGATTATCTTTTATCATTATCTGTGGAGATTATGTATACATATATACATTTAGATTATATATCCCTTTTAGCCCAATATACTCACCCACATGCCTCATATAAAGTCCCGCTTCTGTCCCCCCATCTCTTTGTATATATTTGGGATGGAGGCATGTTGGTGCTTTCCTGCAAAAATAGTGTGGATTGGTCACAACCCCCCTTGACATATGATAATCAGGGTGGCAAACACCCGCTTTCTGTGACCAAAATATTCCACCAATTCATGCCCACACATTTTTGTATAATCTATCCGTCATTCATGCCTTGTTATCTTGTTTCATTCCTCATCCCACTCCTCATTTGACACATTGTCATCCCTTGGCCCCTTTTTCTTCTCTTTTTTCTCTTTCCCTTCTTTTTTCTCTTTTTTTATCTGCTATCTGCAAATTATCTTATTGAGACCTTTGGTCCTCCTCTTGTTCATTGACCGACTGCAATGCAAGAGTCATCTACATATTATTTTCTGTTTTTACATCTCTACTCTCTGTAATTGCATCCGCACACCAATTTCATATAGCACTAAACATCAGTTTCATCCTCTGTTTCATCCATTGTCCCATTAACTTCCCCTTCTTAGCTCCATATTTACTGTTCCAATACAGTACAACACCAATTGGGTCTTGATTTGTCCCCTATGTCATATTGTCTCTTTCACACTGTTACATACATGTTTTCCCTTTGCAACCATTTTTCTTCGTCTCCTATTCTGCTATTTCCCCCTAGCTCAACCAATACTGATTTCCTTCAGGACGGAAACTGTTCATGCCTCTATAACTCTCTATTTTTTTACTCCTTGTTCTATCTGTTTATTTTGTTCATTTTGTTTTTCTTTGGTCAAATAAATACTGATTCAATTCAGGGCTAAAGTTTTTATTCTTCTTGTGTATGTTTATTTTTGTTTAATTTTTTAGCTAGGCAAATAACTGATTCAATTCAGGGCTAAAGTTTTTTACTTTGTTTACTTTTTCAACTCTCTTTACCTCTTTTCTCTACCTTTATATTTTTTGATATTTTTTGCTTTTCTTTAGCCAGACAAATACTGATTCAATTCAGGGCTAAAGTTCTGTATATCTTATACTTCCTTGCACAGAGAATGATTCCTGTGCAAGGATTAAAAATATATTATTGTTTCCTTTGCTACATTGATTTTTATTCAAGGCAAAGACATGCCCGTTTCTGCTATTGCTCCTGTACTCAACATTGAGTTGCCTTGGTTGTTTTCCTCCTTCACACCACTGTCATCCATTCGATTTCTGCACACTTGTGATGCTGGGATCCGTTCTGTCAATTCCCCGGGGTTGTGACGCGCCCAGCCCGGGACCCATCACCCTCCTGTCATTGACATGGGCGGGCCCTGGCCTCGGCGCATTGGCGTCATGCTTCCTACACCCCGTCTGCGGCGTCCTTGCCGCCGCATACGGGATGTTTAGTGTTTTTCCTCCTCCGGGCTAAGCGCTGCACGGGATGGCAGGTGGCCGCATTGATTGGCCTCCCCTCCCCTCCCCTTGCTGCGTCATTACGCCCGCGCGTGACGTTGGCGTGAGCGCGCCGCATGTCTGCGGCTATATCAGGCTCCATTTGGCCGGACGCCCTACTACTCCGCCATGCATGACAGACGTCTGGCTCGGCTGGGCACTTATCACCCAGGTATTTCCTTACACACTGTCACTCTGCCTCACCTACCTCAGCAATTATGTCTTTTGGTACACGCTTTCTATCTCTCCAATCACTCTCATACCTGTTTTGTCTCAGTTCCCTTTCACACACCCACGACTATGCTACACCGCTTCCACCCATCTCATTCTCACCAACACTGATCTATCAGCTCACACACCTTTCTCATTTTCACCATTTTTTCCCAGCTCATCCACACTCCTTGTCCTCGCCGGACGTCCCTGCCTGCCGGTTTTTGTGGGTGCCTGTGTCACTTCGGCCACCGTGACCGACGATATTGGGGTGTGCTCTCTGCCTCAACCCCGGGGGAGACTCTATGGACCCAGACCAACACCACATTGTAACACATAGATTATCATCAACCAATCATTGCATAAACTTGTGAGTACATAGAAAACTACATTTTCAGTAGATCTTTTCTACAAACATTTATTCACACATTAATGGACATTTATTTGTGTTTGACATAGTTTAATCGCATCGGACTCCTGACGATTGGTTTAAAGCCAAGAAACGCGTTGAGTTTAGATCTATTGATGCATTCACTGACTGTATTATATATATGTGTTCCTGTAACTGTACAACTAATTCATGAACCCTGCTTATCTGAGTTTAGATCTATTGATGCATTCACTGACTGTATAAGTTATATATGTTCCTGTAACTGTACAATTAATTCATGAACCCTGCTTGTCTTTATATCGCTGGCAACATGTTTTACTATGGCCCCCAATGTGTTCTCCTCTTTTTGATTGTATCTGGTCCAAATACCTATGTCAATAAACTTTCATACCATGATTATCTTTTATCATTATCTGTGGAGATTATGTATACATTTATACATTTAGATTATATATCCCTTTTAGCCCAATATACTCACCCACATGCCTCATATAAAGTCCCGCTTCTGTCCCCCCATCTCTTTGTATATATTTGGGATGGAGGCATGTTGGTGCTTTCCTGCAAAAATAGTGTGGATTGGTCACAACCCCCCTTGACATATGGACAGTTGTGGAATTCAACTCAAACCCTCTGCCAATTTCATAAGAGAATTGGCCTATCTTTGGTAGAAATAAAGTATCACGTTTAGTTAATTAAACGTTGTGAAAAGATCTAAACATCAGAGAATCATGCAATTTTCCCTCCCCCTTCTTCCTTTTTTTTTTTTTGTTTGTTTGTGCCAGACTTTTGATAACCTTTAGCGATACACCTACCTACTGTTAATTATTTTGAGCCTCATATTGATAAATATCCGATGGACGCCTGAGCCCTTTATGCCCATTTTCCATTGTTCGGTTTCCACTCCGTCAGTAGGGAAGTTATATATTTAAAAGGTGGGTATTGAGTGGCTTCCGCTACGCGACAACTGTTAGGTCGCCTGACGTAGGCCAGAGGTACTTTTCTGTAGAAGGGGGCAGGATAGAGGGCTAATTGACTGTATTTTTTAAGGCCCAGTGATATATGAGGCAAAGTATGATAGCCAGAGTGTTTCCACGGGGCTTGCAGCAGTGAATCCATGGGAAACATGCCACATTGTGGTGGCGAAGGGTTTTCACTCTTCTGTACACCACATGGATTAAGTTAAGTCCCCACCTCTGGTTTCTCTGGGCTACATAAGCATAGCATGGCTGTAATTGGATATGCTTCGACACTTCAGCCTTTCTGGTGCTAGTGCAGATGATACATACTGTTGACTTGCAATATGGTCTAAGTGTCTCCACCTCTGGGGTCGTGTTTCTTCTTTCCCCACATAGGTTTTTACCTCCCTGTGGTCTCTTGCTGACCAGAAGAGTGACCAGGAGGGACGCTATCTGTTTCTTAAAGGAGATCTGGCCAGCCGTAGAGTTACATTAGCCTCTATCTATTTAGCTAACCAAGCACAGTTGAGTTGTTTAGATGAAATTCTTAATGCCTTGCAATGCTTTATGGAGTATGGGGGGGGGACTGATTTTAGATGGAGATCTTAACATACAGTAGCTCTTGATTCACTGTTAGATGACTCTAGGTCTTCCACACATCTGTCCTATTCTTATCTTAGACTAGTGAAAAAAGCCCTCCAATCCGTACGTCTGGTAGATGTCTGGCGGGTCCAGCATCCAAGTGACCAGGACTATACTTTCTATTCAGTACCACACGACAGCTACTCCCGAATTAACTATGTAATGGTATCCCAGTCTCTCTTACCAGAGGTAGTGAGCTCTTCAATTGGCATTAGGGACACCCCCCGGTTCGGTTCGCACCAGAACCCGCGAACGGACCGAAAGTTCGCACGAACGTTAGAACCCCATTGACGTCTATGGGACTCGAACGTTCGAAATCAAAAGTGCTCATTTTAAAGGCTAATTTGCATGGTATTGTCCTAAAAAGGGTTTGGGGACCCGGGTCCTACCCCAGGGGACATGTATCAATGCAAAAAAAACTTTTAAAAACGGCCGTTTTTTCGGGAGCAGTGATTTTAATGATGCTTAAAGTAAAAAAAAAAAAGTGAAATATTCCTTTAAATATCGTACCTGGGGGGTGTCTATAGTATGCCTGTAAAGTGACGCGTGTTTCCCATGTTTAGAACAGTCCCTGCACCAAATGTCATTTTTAAAGGAAAAAATCTCATTTAAAACTGCTTGCGGGTTTAATGTCATGTCGGGTCATGGCAATATGGATGAAAATCAGTGAGACAAACGGCATGGGTACCCCCCAGTCCATTACCAGGCCCTTTGGGTCTTTTATGGATATTAAGGGGAACCCCGCACCCAAATTAAAATAAGGAAAGGTGTGGGGCCACCAGGCCCTATATACTCTGAACAGCAGTATACAGGCGGTGCAAACAAGACAGGGACTGTAGGTTTGTTGTTAAGTAGAATCTGTTTGTAATTTTGAACATTTTTAACGTGTTTAGCTCCAGCCAAAAAATCTTTTCTAAGCTTTTTGGAAAACATAGGGAAGGGTTATCACCCCTGTGACATTTGTTTTGCTGTCTTTCCTCCTCTTCAGAAGATTTCACCTCACTTTTTTGTCCCAATGAAAAATGTTTTTTGAAAATTTGGGTTTTTTTGTGGAACAAGGATTGGAAAGCATCAGTGGAAAGGAGAAATTGTTTTCCCATATTAACTCTTACAGGAAAGAATTTCCCTTCCTAGGGGTAGATTTCATCTCACTTCCTGTTGTCTCCTTCCGTTTGCAAGTAGGAGTCGTTTGTAAGTTAGATGTTTGAAAGTAGGGTCCTGCCCTATATACTCTGCAGAAATTTGGGCCTTAGGTGTTGCTGTGGCCACAACACTGTAAGCCCTCACAGGGCCCTGCTGTGAAATATTAGATCAAGAATTACATGCCCCTGTTGAACAGGAGCTGAAAAATTAGGCCTTAGGCACTGGTGCTGGTGCCACAACACTGCAACCCCTCACAGACACTCTAGTTGGAACGCAGGAACGAGCCCTGCTGCAAAGTATTGCTTCAAAAATTGTAATTACACGCCCCTGTTAGACAGGGGCAGAAAAATTGGGCCTTAGGCACTGGTGCTGGTGCCACAACACTGCAACCCCTCACAGACACTCTAGTTGGAACGCAGGAACGAGCCCTGCTGCAAAGTATTGCATCAAAAATTGTAATTACACGCCCCTGTTAGACAGGGGCAGAAAAATTGGGCCTTAGGCACTGGTGCTGGTGCCACAACACTGCAACCCCTCACAGACACTCTAGTTGGAACGCAGGAACGAGCCCTGCTGCAAAGTATTGCATCAAAAATTGTAATTACACGCCCCTGTTAGACAGGGGCAGAAAAATTGGGCCTTAGGCACTGGTGCTGGTGCCACAACACTGCAACCCCTCACAGACACTCTAGTTGGAACGCAGGAACGAGCCCTGCTGCAAAGTATTGCATCAAAAATTGTAATTACACGCCCCTGTTAGACAGGGGCAGAAAAATTGGGCCTTAGGCACTGGTGCTGGTGCCACAACACTGCAACCCCTCACAGACACTCTAGTTGGAATGCAGGAACGAGCCCTGCTGCAAAGTATTACATCAAAAATTGTAATTACACGCCCCTGTTAAACAGGGGCTGAAAAATTGTGCCTTAGGCACTGGTGGTGGCGCCCAGAACCAAAAATGTTCTTACAAGCTATCAGCGTGATGATTGAGGAGGAAGAGGATAATTACTCAGGGATAGTCACTCAGCATCAGCATAGGCAGTCTTTGAAGGGATCTGAGATTTCAAAAAAAATTATTCGGTTACATCAGCATCAGGTGCTTGGTAGCTGGTGGTGATCCAAGACTCATTCATTTTTATGAAGGTCAGCCGATCGACCGAGTCGGTGGACAGACGCACCCTGTGATCGGTTACCACGTCTCCAGCAGCACTGAATGTGCGTTCCGAAAGAACGCTGGATGCAGGACAGGCCAGTAGCTCAATTGCATACTGTGCAAGCTCTGGCCAGTGATCCATCCTCAAGACCCAGTAACCCAGAGGATTTTCGGTGGGAAAGGTGTCCAAGTCTGATCTTGCCCCTAGGTATTCCTGCACCATGTAAAACAGACGCTGGCGATGGTTGCTGGAACCGATCATACCTTGGGGCTGCGGACCAAAAAATTGTCTGAACGCATCGGTCAGACGGCCACCTTCTCCACCGCTCCTTCTTTGACTGACCGAAGCCTCAGCAACACGTTGTCCAGAAACAGGAGTTTGTAACCTCCCAGTCTCTGGGAACGCGTTGCACAGACCTTTCTGCAAGGCCTCCCGAAGATGTTTCATCCTCTGCTCCCTCTGCGATGGCAAGATAAGGTCCGCAACCTTACCCTTGTAACGTGGATCAAGGAGGGTTGCCAGCCAGTATTGGTCCTTCTCCTTGATACCACGAATACGAGGATCCTTACGCAGGCTTTGCAGGATCAGGGAGGCCATGCAGCGTAGGTTTGCTGAGGCATTCGGTCCGGAGTCCTCTGGGTCACTAAGAACGACATGGTCCGCAGCCACCTCCTCCCAGCCACGTACAAGTCCATGTGTTTCTTGGGACTGATCCCTTAAAGACTGCTGCTGATGCTGAGTGCCAGGCTCCACCTCCATACTGACACAATCTTCCTCCTCCTCCTCTTCCTCCTCGTCCTCTTCCTGTGTGATCGGCGGGCACGCAGGAACACTGTCTGGATAAAGGGGGCCTTGAGAGCTAAGGAAGTCCTCCTCTTCCTGCCTCTGTTCTGCCTCAAGTGCCCTGTCCATTATTCCACGCAGCGTGTGCTCCAACAGGTGGACAAGGGGGACAGTGTCACTGATGCATGCACTGTCACTGCTCACCATCCTCGTGGCCTCCTCGAATGGTGACAGGACAGTGCATGCATCCCTGATCATGGCCCACTGGCGTGGGGAAAAAAAACCAAGCTCCCCTGACCCTGTCCTGGTGCCATAGTCGCACAGGTACTCATTGATGGCCCTCTGCTGCGTGTGCAGCCGCTGCAGCATGGCCAACGTTGAGTTCCACCTGGTGGGCATGTCACAGATTAGGCGGTTCTTGGGCAGGTTAAACTCCTTTTGGAGGTCCGTCAGCTGAGCACTGGCATTATATGACCGGCGGAAATGCACACAGACTTTCCTGGCCTGCCTCAGGACATCCTGTAAGCCCGGGTACCTGCCCAAGAACCGCTGCACCACCAAGTTAAGGACGTGAGCCAAACAGGGCACATGGGTCTTTTGTCCCTGTCGGAGGGCAGAGAGGAGGTTGGTGCCATTGTCGCAAACCACCATTCCTGCCTTAAGTTGGCGTGGCGTCAACCACCTCTGAACCTGCCCCTGCAGAGCTGACAAAACCTCTGCCCCAGTGTGGCTCCTGTCCCCCAAGCACACCAGCTCAAGCACCGCATGGCATCTTTTGGCCTGCGTACTTGCGTAGCCCCTTGAACGCCTACGGAGCACCGCTGGTTCCGAGGAAGAGGCCATGGAGGAAGAAGAAGAGGAGGGGGTGGAGGAGAGAGGTGTGTCACAATCAGCATTTTGGAGGCGTGGTGGCGGAACAACCTCCAACACTACTGCACCTTGTCCTGCATCCTTCCCAGCTGCCAGCAGAGTCACCCAATGCGCCGTGAAACTTAGGTAACGTCCCTGTCCATGCCTGCTGGACCATGAGTCAGCGGTAATATGCACCTTACCGCTGACCGCCCTGTCCAGCGAGGCATGGACATTGCCTTCCACTGCCGGTAGAGAGCCGGAATCGCCTTCCGTGAGAAAAAATGGCGTTTGGGTACCTGCCACTGAGGAACCGCACATTCCACAAACTCACGGAAGGGGGCAGAGTCTACCAACTGAAAAGGCAGCAGTTGAAGTGCTAGCAATTTTGCCAAGCTAGCATTCAACCGCTGGGCATGTGGATGGCTGGGAGCAAACTTCTTTCGGCGGTGCAGCAGCTGGGGCAGGGAAATTTGCCTGGTACAATCTGACGTCGGTGTACCAAAAGCAGATTGCCCACAAGTACTTGGCTGTGACACACCTAATTCTACACCTTCATTCCTCTCACTGCAGGTCTCAGAGAGGACTGAAGGTCTAGTGGGGTTGGAAATCTCAGCTGATGAGGAGCAAGGAGAGATCCTCTTTGTTCTTTGGTGTGGGTCTTTTAGATACGCTTGCCAACGAACTGCATGGCAGGTCAACATATGTCTGGTCAAGCATGTGGTACCCAAGCGGGAGATGTTTTGGCCACGCGAGATACGCTTGAGACATATGTTGCAAATAGCAGCGGTGCGATCTGATGCACTCGTCTCAAAAAAGGCCCACACCAAAGAACTTTTTGAATAACGCGCAGAGACTGCAGCGCCCTGCACATGTGGAGCTTTGGGGTGTGATGCAGTCAATGTGCTGCCCTTAGGCTGGCCCCTGGAGGGCATCCTGCCTCGTTGGTGATGTGCCGCCGCCTCCTCCTCCTCCTCCTCCTCCTCCTCCTCCTCCTCCTCTCTCCTATCAGGCACCCACGTTGAGTCAGTGACCTCATCATCCCCTCCCTCCTCATCACTGGAGCAAACCTGGCAGTATGCTGCAGCAGGGGGAGCATGACTGCCAGATTGCTGTCCTTCTTGGGCACCCCCTCTGTCCGTGCTCATGTTACTGCCTTCATCGAGCTCAGTATCGTCATCAGAGCCTTCCAAACGCTGGGCATCCTCCTGGAGCATGTACCCAACACTGTGGTCAAACAGTTCGAGGGAATCCTCATGAGGACATGGTGGAGCTAGGGAAGGAGTCACTGATGACATTGAGCTGAGGGAAGAGGCCGCTGCTTTGCCAGACAAAGCACCCTGGGCATGGGTGAGAGAGGATGAGGAGGATGAGGACGGCTTGGTCATCCACTCGACCAAGTCTTCCGCATGTTGCGGCTCAACACGGCCAGCTGCCGAAAAAAAGGCCAAGCGTGTCCCATGGCCACGTGCTGATGAGGATGCACCGTCTCCACGACCAGCACTAGACACAGAGCCTGCTTGCCCTCTCTTATTGGCTTGTGACTGTCTGCCTCTCCTTCTTGGCCTTCCAGACATACTAATGGCCTGTAGCTGCACTAAGCTGGGATAGAACACCTGTAATTTTCTTCAAGTAGCTTTATATACTGTAACCAGACAAGCCTGCCTGTCAGTAGGAAGATAACAGGAACGGATCTAGCTGAACACTGTGAGCAGGACGCACTGTACTAAATGTAAATAGTCTAGCTGCCTGACCGTGGTACTAATAGGATCAAATAGAACACCTGTAATTTTCTTCAGGTAGCTTTATATACTGTAACCAGACAAGCCTGCCTGTCAGTAGGAAGATAACAGGAATGGATCTAGCTGTACACTGTGAGCAGGACGCACTGTACTAAATGTAAATAGTCTAGCTGCCTGACCGTGGTACTAATAGGATCAAATAGAACACCTGTAATTTTCTTCAGGTAGCTTTATATACTGTAACCAGACAAGCCTGCCTGTCAGTAGGAAGATAACAGGAACGGATCTAGCTGAACACTGTGAGCAGGACGCACTGTACTAAATGTAAATAGTCTAGCTGCCTGACCGTGGTACTAATAGGATCAAATAGAACACCTGTAATTTTCTTCAGGTAGCTTTATATACTGTAACCAGACAAGCCTGCCTGTCAGTAGGAAGATAACAGGAACGGATCTAGCTGAACACTGTGAGCAGGACGCACTGTACTAAATGTAAATAGTCTAGCTGCCTGACCGTGGTACTAATAGGATCAAATAGAACACCTGTAATTTTCTTCAGGTAGCTTTATATACTGTAACCAGACAAGCCTGCCTGTCAGTAGGAAGATAACAGGAACGGATCTAGCTGAACACTGTGAGCAGGACGCACTGTACTAAATGTAAATAGTCTAGCTGCCTGACCGTGGTACTAATAGGATCAAATAGAACACCTGTAATTTTCTTCAGGTAGCTTTATATACTGTAACCAGACAAGCCTGCCTGTCAGTAGGAAGATAACAGGAACGGATCTAGCTGAACACTGTGAGCAGGACGCACTGTACTAAATGTAAATAGTCTAGCTGCCTGACCGTGGTACTAATAGGATCAAATAGAACACCTGTAATTTTCTTCAGGTAGCTTTATATACTGTAACCAGACAAGCTTGCCTGTCAGTAGGAAGATAACAGGAACGGATCTAGCTGTACACTGTGAGCAGGACGCACTGTACTAAATGTAAATAGTCTAGCTGCCTGACCGTGGTACTAATAGGATCAAATAGAACACCTGTAATTTTCTTCAGGTAGCTTTATATACTGTAACCAGACAAGCCTGCCTGTCAGTAGGAAGATAACAGGAACGGATCTAGCTGAACACTGTGAGCAGGACGCACTGTACTAAATGTAAATAGTCTAGCTGCCTGACCGTGGTACTAATAGGATCAAATAGAACACCTGTAATTTTCTTCAGGTAGCTTTATATACTGTAACCAGACAAGCCTGCCTGTCAGTAGGAATTTAACAGGAACGGATCTAGCTGAACACTGTGAGCAGGACGCACTGCACTAAATGTAAATAGTCTAGAAGATAACAGGAACGGATCTAGCTGAACACTGTGAGCAGGACGCACTGCACTAAATGTAAATAGTCTAGAAGATAACAGGAACGGATCTAGCTGAACACTGTGAGCAGGACGCACTGCACTAAATGTAAATAGCAGGAACGGATCTAGCTGAACACTGTGAGCAGGACGCACTGCATTAAATGTAAATAGTCTAGATAGAAGATAACAGGAACGGATCTAGCTAAACTGAATACAGTGTATATATATATATGCAACACCTGGGATGCATATATATACACAATACACTGTAAGTGCAGCTAACTGACTGACTGTTCTGCCTAATCTATCTAACTCAAATCAAATGACACTGTCTCTCTCTCTCTCTATCTCTCAGCACACCGGAACACACACTACACAGGGCCGCCGTGCAGGCGGCCTTATATAGTGTGGGGTGTGTACTAAATCCCCTGAGCCATAATTGGCCAAAGCCACCCTGGCTTTGACCAATTACAGCTCTCTCTACTGACGGCGCTGTGATTGGCCAAGCATGCGGGTCATAGTGCATGCTTGGCCAATCATCAGCCAGCAATGCACTGCGATGCCGCAGTGAATTATGGGCCGTGACGCGCCACACGAATTTAGCGCGAACGGCCCATAACGTTCGCAATTCGGCGAACGATCGAACAGCCGATGTTCGAGTCGAACATGGGTTCGACTCGAACACGAAGCTCATCCCTAATTGGCATACAGACTGTGTCTGGCCATGCCCTGTCTTTTATAGACCTTCATTTGGGCACACCTAGAACTAGATCCTGGACGTGGAAATTAATGATTCCTTGGTACATGAAGGTCTATTGCAAAATTACCTCTCTTTGGCTTTGTCTATAATCTTCATTGACAATGACACAGGTGACATTTCTCCATTGACACTATGGGAAACGCATAAATGTGTCATGCGAGGTTTTCTGATCCAAAAGACGATGGAACTGCGGAAAAATAGGCAAGTTGTCTTTCAAACCCAGTTAAACTTGGTTGCAAACTTAGAATCCAAGCATAAAAAATCCCTTTCTCACACTGTAGCAGTAGACTTTAGGGTTCAGAAAAACTGGCCTCCCTGCTCATGCATGACAGTAATACACAAATACGTAGGGTCAGAAATATATACTATGAGCATGGGAATAAATCGGGTAAATTGCTGGCCCATTCGATTAGGGAAACTTCCCATAGAAATGATGTCCCACATATTGATTCCGACAGAGTGGAAAGCTGCTTTATATCCCGGGATGTGGCCGAGGTTTTTCGAGAGTATTACTCACCCCTTTGTAATTTATTGGCACCGTTATCTACCGATCAGCTGGTATAAAAGCAACAGTTAATTCGGGAATATCTCTCCTCTTCGGGTTTACCATCAATATCTGATGAGGCGTCCAAATCAATGAATGCTCTCATTTCAACTGAGGAATATTTGAAGGCGATTAAGCCCCACAAAGCTCCAGGCCCAGATGGATATACGATAGTCTACTATAAGGCATTTGCCCCATTTCTAGCTCCTAGATTTACAAAAGCATTTAATTCCATTCTGGAAGATCGGCCACACATTACAGTGGGCACATATTACAGTGATCCCTAAGAAGGGTAAGGACCAGGGCTTTTTTTCAGGGGGAACTTGGTGGAACTCAGTTCCACCACCTATGGATCAGACCCTTGGGGGGGGGGGGGGGGCTGGTCACCACAATCACTTGTAAACAAAGAAGTCCGGTTTCTGTGTTTACAAGTGACAGCTCTGCACTCTGTGTGTAATGCAATCCTGGTATTTAATGCCCCTTAAGACCCTCCTACTGTTTGTCGTGGTTGAGTTCCAGCACCTATTGTTTGACAAAAAAAAGCCTTGGTAAGGACCATGCCCATTGCATGAATTATCAACCTATTTCCCTATTAAATGTGGACCTGAAGATTCTTACACGGATACTAGCATTTAGACTACAACCTCATCTATGAATGTCATTCACCCTGATCAAGCTGAGTTTATGCCTACTAAGGAGTTGAAGGATAATACTACTAGAGTCCTGGATATTATTTATCTGGCTCATCTTTGCAAAATACCCTTATGCTTGCTCTCCTCTGATGCAGAGAAGACTTTTGACAGGGTGGATTGGACATTTCTGAAAGAGACGCTAAATTATATTGGAGTGGGAAAGGCTTTTAGTAAATGGATAGATGCTATATACTCCGTTCCATCTGCAGCTGTTAGAATTAATGAGGTAACTTCTACATACTTTCATTTGACTAACAGAACCTGAAAAGTATGTCCCTTATCCCCATTGATCTTTATCTTAACTCTAGAGCCATTTTTGTGACATGTACGAGGAAGCGCAGATATCCAGGGCTTTCCAATTGCCAAGTCGGATCATAAAATTGCGGCCTTTGCGGATGATATACTGATTTTTATTACATCCTGGGAAACTAACTAGAATTATATTACCAGGGGTTGTGGCGCTTCCTGTAGGGTAATAAATGGGAGGGGTGGTTACCCAGATGGTTTCCTTCAGTAGATCCCAATGGAGGTAACTGGTACCTACCAGGGAGAAAAAACCTTAGTTACCGTGAGGGTATATGTGTCTGTACCTACACACACATATCCCCATGCACCCGTGTGTATCAGCAAATATAAATGAATAAATAGATGAGCAATGTCTTCAAAGGGTCTGGCCTGAGGCCCCTAATAATGTGGTAAATTTACACCATATGCCACCACTAGGTGAAAATATCAATACCATATATACATACTACTGATCTAAAATAAACCATCAAAATAAACCTTTGCTCATCGTGCAGAGAAAACACATGTAAGTATGAGTAAAGACATTACATAATATCAAAATAGTGCCAATAAACGTAATAAAATCAATTAAGTCCAAAAAAACAATTTTGCAATGATTAAAATCCTTAAAGTGAAAAGACTTATGTGAAAAAACTTTTTAGTGAAACAGTTTTTTGTTCAAATCCAACGTTTCAACAATTCCGTGACTTGAGTGCTCTCGAAAAATTCCTGTGACTTTTGTGCACCCCCTTTCGGGTCCCCACTCACCAGATCCAACAGCCCCAAAAGGGGCGACCAGCATAAGATGTCTCAATCACGGTCTCCTTTCCACGGTAGTTATACGGGCTCACCAAGGTGGTTTCCGTGCCTCTGATTTTCCCAATGGATTCCTCCAATCTCAGATGGAGCAGGCTGCAAGGGGAGTTGCGGTCCAAATATTCTCTCCCCCACCTTCCTACCGAGCATCCAAATAGTTTCCCACTATTGGTTTCAATGTTCGCAGTGGCTCCCTCATATAAAGAAAAAATAGGAAGCTCCCATGGTGTAGTATATATAAAACGCTTTAATTCAAAAGAACTCCATCAGCTTACAGCGGAGTAAAAAATAGTAAAATAAATATACCATAAATTTAACTAAATAAAACAACCAGTGAATAAAAACAGATTAGCTCACTCAGAGATACCCTGAGAACAGGCCCGTAGCGGTAAAAAATGTTGAAAATACGTGCCGCTGGTTAGAGCTGTTTGCGCTCCACCTGCGTTCCAGCTAGGGCCCGTACCCGGAAGTGACGTAGCGTGCGTGGCGTCGTTGTACGCGTTTCGTCATAGGACGTCTTTAGCAACGATGCCACCATCCTGGGAAACTACTTTGCCAAATTTATTAAGCGAGCTCAATTCATATAATACACTTTCAAACTTTAAAATCAACATTCAAAAATCTGAATATTACGCTGGCCCCTGCGGGTGCGCAAGCTCTCCAATCATCATTCTCTTTTCCATGTCCCACCTGCTTAGTGGTCAGACTGACTTCTTCAGTGGATAAAATATTTTTAGCTAATTTTCCACCAATACTATGGCATCTTTCCTCTGACTTTGATAGATGGAATAAGAGCTCTTACACATGGATAGGTAGGAACACTATTCTCAAAATTATTATCTTGCCAAAGCTTCTGTATCTTTTTCAGACGTTACCAATAGTCGTCCCGGGCTCTTTCCTGAAGTCAGTGCATAGTGTCTTTATCAGATTTGTCTGGACAAAAAGGCATCCATGCCTGTCCCATCTATATTTGGTCATGGCTAAAACCCATGGAGGCTTGGCCTTCCCAAACCCGATTCGATACTACCAGGCAGTACACCTTGCTAGGGAACTAGCATGGTGTAGAAACGGGAGACATAAAGCCTGGGTAATGATTGAACAATCTTGTACCGAGATCCCACTTCAGTGTGTGCCATGGTTTACGGCCAAGATCACTTGGCACCTTATGGCACCACCCCCTTATAAGGGCAACTCTTAGAGTAGTACAACAAAGTCTTCAAAAACATCTTTTTTCCAAGTCAGAAGGGGAGATTACTCAGCTCTACCCAGTATTGGGGAATACAGCATTTCCCCCTGGCAACACTGATAGTAGTTTTAAACACATTTTTGGGCAAGGTAAGTTTCATTTAGGTGATTACCGTGAGGACTGTAGGTTGAAGACTAGGGCTGAAATACAGTTGATGTTTAATCCACCATTGGACCCGTGGCGGATGCAGTAACTTACCCATTTTCTTAGCTTTCACAGGGGGGGTCAAACCACTCTAATACACATTGGAAAATGTATGCCTGGTAGGGGCACCCTCTACCCATGGGGTATCTGAGGCATATAACGTGTTAATACATCCTCCTGAGGGTTTTGTCCCTGGATTCCTTCAGAAATGGGAAAGAGATTTGGACATCACATTCTCCGAAGATTAGCGGGATCATATTTTATACTTTGCCCACTATTCCTCAGTGGCTAGTAAATATCAAGATAAAGTTAAAGGAATACTGCCTTGTGAACCTGCAACCTAGCAGCCAGCACAGCTTGTAGACAAAAAGCAAAAACTGTGAATAAATAAGTGCAGCGCTAAGGTTGCAAAAAAGCAAATTTGCATAAATTATATAAATGTGACTTAAACATAAATATATCAAATAAACAGAGATTCATACATGGTGAAATGTGAATCAACCAAAAAAAAGTGAAATTTCTGAAAAAATACAGGTATGGTGAAAAATGTGCTAGTATGGTGACTTTACCATAAATCAGGTGAGAGATAGAAATTAGGGTGTTAATATTAAACGGAAACACATCAAATAAACAAGGATTAACACATAAAGAATGTGAGTCCAAACTCACAAAAAATGAGAATAATTTCTGAAAAATGTGCTAGTATAATAATATGCTAGTATAACAACTACAAAATAAACAAAGTCCAAAAGTGGTGATTTATAACGTCCAAAAAAATCCAATTAGATGTGCAGTCCCGTTAAAAAAGAAACATAAGAAAAAAATGCTGGTATAATGAAAAATGTGCTAGTATGGTGACTATACCATAAATAGGTGAGAGATAGAAATTGGGGTGTTCATATTGAACAGAAACACATCAAATAAACAAGGATTAACACATAGTGAGTGTGAGTTCAAATTCAGAAAAAATGAGAATACTGGTAATTTCTAAAAAATGTGCTAGTATAATAATGTGCTAGTATAACTGCACAATAAACAAAGTTCAAAAAACAGAAATGGTGAATTGTAAAGTCCAAAGAAATCCAATTAGATGTGCAGTCCCGTTAGACATATGGGGAATTTCCATGAACTGTGAAGGAAAAAACAGAAGTACCACCACCATAAACAGAGGGAGGCTTACCAGACCTTATTGACTTGGCGGGGCTTACACCACCCAAGTCTGCAGAGCTTATTAGGTTAAACACATCTGTTGGAAACAACTGGTCCTAGATCTGTATCAATCAATCGACCTTGCACTGTCACTGAATAGTGACTTGAAGGCTCCAATCATCGTGAGGAGGGTGGAAGGTAAACGCCAGGAGGGATATATCATGCAATGAAAAGATGGGCTAACATAGCGTAATACCGTATAAAAAAGGCAATTTATCAAAAATAGAATAAAACACTCACATTTGGAAGAGTAGAAAAAAGCATGTATGTAACAAAGAGCGATGCAAACAGGAGGTCCGCCCGATGCGTTTCGACTCCACGATCATCATCTAGGGTGTGGACCCCCTGCAACAGCATCGCTTATAAAGTAAAAATGACCCCAGAACCTGCTAAACGCCGGAAATGGCTCCACATGACATCACTTCCAGTTCCTGTGTCAAAGAAGAAAATGGATACCTAGATATTCCAGGTCAACATTATGTGCATGTCTCCATAGTATGTGATGTACATAACATAAAATAAAAGGTGGATAAAGTACAGTGCACAGCCCTGCAATTACAAAATGTCCTTATGTCGAACCAACACTTCCTTGTAATGAAAATGAGGCTTGGTTTGGTGATATCTGTCATACAATGTGACCAAGCCTCATTATGAAAACGAGGCTTGGAATTGTGTAATGGCTATCAAATAGGCTAGACAAGCCTTGCTATGAAAATGAGGCCTGGTTAGCTGGTGTCCATTTAATATGGGAAACCAGGCCTCATCCTGAAAACGAGGTTTGGAGTTAAGAATATGTGTAATGGCCGTCGAATAGGCTAGACAAGCCTTGCTATAAAACAAGGCTTGGTTAGCTGGTGTCCATTTAATATGGGAAACAAAGCCTCGTTATGAAAATTGAATTGTGTTAAAGCTATATTTCGTGGTACCCACGCAATTGTATCATGTTTGTATGAAAAATTGTTTAAAATAAAATAATAGAGAATTAAAAAAAATATATAAAACCATCAGATCAAGTACAGATGCGGAGGCAGAAAATGTTCAAAGGACAAGCCGAGGTCAATGCAGGTGGAAAACAGGAATAGTCAGGAACAAGCCGGGTCAATACTTCAAGAGCAGATGCAGGTAACAGAAAACAGGATACTCAGAGAACGCTGTAGATGAGGAAGCACTGATCCTGGGTGCTGATCCAGCTTAAATATCCCATTTGCCACCCCTTATCTGTCACGGAATGTGCCGCGCGTATGCGCATATGCTTCGGCAGTTTCACGCATGCGTATATGCGTTTGCGTATTACCACGCGCTAACGCTCCTCTTCCTCCAGGCATTCGGGGAACAGGGATTCTTCTGTGGATTTTATTCTGTCTTCTGACAGAGCCTTCCTGACGTGCCCACACTCACCAAATATTGGTGGATATTCCGCCTGTATTAAGAGCAGTTGCTCATCAGGATATATTTTCAATTGATGGTTTGCGTGTCCTTGTAGTTCTCCAACAGGTGGGTGGGTCCTTGTGTATATCATAAGGAATATAACCAGAAGATATCCATTTATTACTGTTTATTCAATTAAAAACTCGCTTTTACAGCCAGCTAAAAACTTACAAGATTCACGTCTTGTATCTGAGAATAGGCTAACACTGTCCTGGAATTCAAAGAGCCGTGGTTTGCATTCCAATCTGTGGATATAACGTCACCAGAAACATCCACGCACCTTATCCATTTCGCTCCACCCAGGATGCCGGTGCCTGTTTGCTCTCTTATATCCTTAACGTCTCCTACTACACCGGTGGTGATTCCTCCCCTCCTTTTACTACACCCTTTCTATCTGGGACTGTGTATGTCCGCGATCGTGACTACAAAGGCCCATTCTCCTTTGTTATCGCCATTTCCGGTTACTGCACTATCTATCTACTTCCCACTATGTATTTTAACTCATCCTTTAATTGAAGAACGGCGTTTGATAACCCCACATTTGACAATCAAATTAACATCATTAATCATATTTTACTATATATATATATATATATATATATATATATATATATATATATATATATATATATTCTTATTGCAAATCTTTCATTTCTTAAATTTCATTATTAAATTTGAAAAAAATATAATCTGTAAGTTGTATAGTATGTTGATAGAAACAGATATGTAGAGAAAAACATAAAAAAAATATATGTAACGTTTTATAGTTTCTTACTAACTATATGTGTGAACAAATATATACATATCTTCAAAAATTCATAAGCATGTACAAACATCTAAAAAATATATATAAAAAAAAAAATATATATATTCTTTAATTATTATTCCTATATATATGTTGTTGTGCCTCTAACCTTAAAGACCTTCTTTTGGAAAAGATTATGTTGATTTTATTAACTTTTTCCCATGTCCCCTTTGCCTCCCCCCTGCATTTGGGGTGGCCAGAGAGATATGCTTAATACTCTATGTGCCTATTTGGGTTCTATTCTATTAAAGTGGAGTTCCGACTAAAACAAACAAATTAAAAGTCAGCAGCTACAAATACTGCAGCTGCTGACTTTTATTAATCGGACACTCACCTGTCCCAGGGTCCAGCTATGCGGGAGAACGAAGCACCGCTCATCTTCCCCTCTTCTCTGCGGCGCCGGCATTGCCACTGTGGGCGCCGGACACGCACTGCGCATGTGCGAGCCACGTTGCGTGATGTGACTGACCGGGTAATCATCTGGGACCTGTGATGTGTCAGAGGTGAACTTACTTCTGGCGCCACTGTGCCCCGGGAGGAAGTGGGAGCTGGAACCCTCTAAAAAGAGGGTTTCCGCTTCCCCCCCAAAAAATGACATGCCAAATGTGTCATGTCAGGGCGTCACCTTCCTTAAAAGCGGAAGTTCCATTTTTGGGTGGAACTCCACTTTAACATCTTCTAGAAATTATGAATATAACAATTGATATCGATATTGACATTTAAGCCTACTGGCGTCATAGTACGGGGTCTGTGGATCCAGAAAGTTTAATTTTGTGGAACTGCTTGTTTTTTGTGTATATCCCTCCATTAGTCCTCAATTTTGTCTATAGTACAAATTCTGAGCTCTCTTGGATTTTGATTATGACATTTTCTAAAATGTTGCGATAAACTGTGGTATTTGAATTATTTTTTTATATTATTTAGATGCTCTCTGAATCTGTCTCTGAGTTTCCGGGTGGTTCTTCCCATATACTGTAACCCGCATGTACATTCCAACAGTTATGTTGGAATGGCAGAAGATGGCACCTCGAGAAAAGTATGCTAAAGATGACAAAGATGACATGAACTATGTAACTATGTAAAATGTCACATGCGTGCTACAGCACGTGATGATTTTTTTTTATTTGAAATATTTCTCCTGTATCATTCGATTGAAATTGTATGGCTTTTCTGTTGCCCCGTTCTACATGCCATGCATATTCCACATTTGAAATATCCTGTTTGGTCCAAAAATGTGACAGCTTTACGTGGTGGGTCTGGGAGGCTTTTAACCAATCTATTGTTTATATATGAATTTAGGACATTTTGGGAGTATTTTTTGTAGGGTGGGATCCCTGCATAATATTGGACAATGTTTTTTGAAGGCTTTCTCTAATGACTTATATTGTTTGGTGTCGAAAGCTATGTCATAGTCTTCAGATTGTTTTGTTTTTTGGTTGTAGCAGGTGTTCCCTGTTCATATTTTTAACCTGTTGTTTAATTTTCCTGTTTTTGTGTTTTATACCCCTTTTTTGCAAACCTATGCATAATAGTGTTTGCCTGAATATTGTAGTTGATTTCTAAGGCCCAATTCCTTTTAATTCTAATACACTGGCTCTTAGGTATGGTTTCTAGCCATCTGGGGTGGTGGACACTGCTAACAGAGATTACGGTCAGTTTAAAAAAAAAAAAAAAGTTCTAGTGCTTAACCCTTCATTCCATGGAAATATTTCAAGGTCTAAGTATTGCACTTTATCTTTACCATGGCTTACAATAAAGGATATATTGTATTTATTGTGATTTATTTTTTCCAAAAATTCCACTAAACTTACTTTTGACCCCTCCCATACTACAAATATGTCGTTGATGTATCTGTAATATGCCTTCAATGCTGGTCTGTTTTTTCCATATATATCCTCATTTTCCCAGTTGCTCATAAATATGTTAGCTACTGTTGGAGCATATTTAGTCCCCATTGCCACGCCTTTTTTTTGAGGAACAAACTACTTGTCATGCCAAAAATAATTGCCTCCCATTGCCAGTTTTAATATGTCTCTCAAAAATTGTAGTTGTGTTTTTTTATTCAAAGCCCATGGGCTAGCACAAAGGAGACAATGCTACAATAAAAACCAACACACCGATAAATCTTTATAACAACTCATTTATTTTGGAAATTAAATTTTGGCCACAATGTTGTTCAAGGGGTAACCTTATAAAGCAATAAACTTAAAATAATTATAAAGCCATCTTGGCTATAATACATCACTCAAATTTACACTGTGTCCATCCAGACAATGCTGGACGACTATTCCCCCACTAAACAACACCATGACTGATAGAAAATTGGGGAGGGCGGGTGGGAGTCCCGGTCCGGTTCCACAGGGTCTGTTTGTTAACGGCCGGACAGCCCCTTTTATCTCCTTCAGAAACGCGGGGTATGCAAACCGCCAATTTCCTCCAATCAGCTGCTTGTTGCTGTGCAGCAGATGCTGCTGCTGTAACCAATAGCAAACCTGTAAGAAACATAAGGAAACCTGCATCCCCTTTGAGCTCCCCCATGTTGGTCCTGCATATTGCATGGACCTGTCATGGGCTAGCACAAAGGAGATAATGCTACAATAAAAACCAACACACCGATAAATCTTTATAACAACTCATTTATTTTGGAAATTAAATTTTGGCCACGATGTTGTTCAAGGGGTAACCTTATAAAGCAATAAACTTAAAATAATTATAAAGCCATCTTGGCTATAATACATCACTCAAATTTACACTGTGTCCATCCAGACAATGCTGGACGACTATTCCCCACCGACCGAGGCCAATAGAGAAACCTTTGGCTGAGGTCCCCCCAACATCGCGGCCCTTTCAATTAAAGTTTGCAGTCCCATGTTGAAAATGTCCAGACCTATGTCTGACAAATTCACTAAATCCTTCCTAAATAACCCCGGAACGAAACCTTCCAGCTCCAAGTGGCGGAAGGACACTCCTCCCGAGGACACTAAGAAATTATGTATGGTCCTATTTAGCCGTCTCCGAATCTTATCCAAATAAAATAAATTCCCAGAAGGGGACCAAAGGAGTCTAGGAACCATTTCGGAGAAGGCCAAATTGGTATTTGGAAACAAAAGTTTAAAGAAATAAATATCCCTCTTCATTTCACAAAGGAGCTCCCATGTTTTAACTTTACCAACATCGTTTGCTCCAACATGAAGCACTAGAACTTGGGGAGAAGGCCAAATTGTGGATAATTGAATTAAGTGGTCTTTAAGATTACGCCATCTTAGGCCCCTAACTCCAGACCATAACACCTTAAAGACATTACTATCCAAACCTAAATTGTTCGTATAGATCCTGGATGCAGCCTGCTTTTCAGCCCAGAAAATGTAGGAGTGGCCTACTATCCAGATTGTACATATAGAAGAATCTGAAAATAGAAAATCACACATTTAATAATTCAGGGCGAACATAAATTTTATATCTACTACTAACCCACCTACCAACCCGTTTTTGACCTTCAGGAGAGAAACCCAACAAATTGGCTGTGGTGGCGGCCCCGATTCTAAACGAGTGCGAAGAGAATCCGAGACCCCCGAGGTTGAGGCGCTTGAGACATGCGGATAGTACCGCTGAGAATTGGTAACGAGTCAAAGGGGACAAATCCTGGTGGATAAAAAATGAACTGTTAGAGAAAGGCCTCACAGACATATAACTAGCCGTATGTGACACCGGACAAATCAAGTTATTGGGGGATTTTTCCAGATATATCCACTGACCATTGCCCAAACCAAAAGTTTTGGACCGGCAGATAAACAAACTTAAGCAATCGGATTCCAACAACACATGAGAAAATAGCAGAAAAGATGAAGATGACCTGTTTTGCGCAGTAAGTTCACCAATTCTGAGGGCACCAAAAAAGGTAACAGAAAAAGCTGCCCTGAAAAGCAGAAGTTCAAATTCGGCAAAACAAATCTCTTCTAATATAGATAGTAATTGGATTAATAAATTAACTGAAATGGGACGTCTGACATCCTGGGAAGGGTGCGAATTCTTGAAACCTTTGAGGACCTGGCTGACCTGAAAAAAGGAAGATAGGGCTGGCAAGCCTGCAAATTTTAGAAAAAAGGAAACACCAGCCAACACCTTGCTAATGGAGGCAGGCCTAAGACCAGACTGAATCATAAAGGACACAAAGGCTAAAGAGACATACGCGTTCACTTCTAACTCATCTATACTCCTGCTAGAGCAAAAGGAACACCATTTGGACCAGGCCAGACTATATTCCAGCCATGTCTTACGTGCTACCGAGTTCCTAAGGTGAGCAGAAATCAGTCCCAGATCAAGCCCCAGAGGAAATCCGGGCAAGGGGTTCCATACTGATCCGCCGATGGGGCCAACTCCTGAAATCTCCGCAACTGTAAACGAGATAAGGCGTCAGCTATGTTATTATCAATCCCAGGAATATGCTTGGCTTTTAACCAAATATTAAATCTCATGCAGTGCAACACCAAAAAATGTAAAAGTTTGATGACTAGCTCTGATTTGGAAGAAAGCATATTGATAGCGAATAGAACACCTTTATTATCCGTATTAACAATAATCCTACGATTAACAAAGTGTTCTTTCCAGATTACAATAGAAACTACAACCGGGAATAACTCAAGGAGGACTATATTGTGCAAGATGTCTTGCTGCAACCAACTGGAATGCCATCTAGAGGCACACCAGTGGCCATCAAGAAAAGCACCAAAACCAGATGACCCAGCGGCGTCTGTAAAAAAGTTTAACTGAAAATCATTAGTAAAGGATTGCTGCCATACTGTGGACCCATTGAAGTTGCAGAGAAAAGAATCCCAAATTTTTAGATCTTCCTTAACACTCTTAGAGATGCGGATATGAGAACCAGGGTTCTTAAAACCTCTGATAGCTAGAGCAAAACGTCTGGAAAAAATTCTAGCTATGGGAATAACCCTAGCCGCAAAAGCAAACAGACCCAAAAGGGATTGGGCCTCTTTTAATAAAACTTTGCGTTTTGACAAAAATAAGGAGATCATTATTCTCATACGGTGTAATTTATCCCCGGGCAATCTGAACTCCATTGACAATGAGTCAATAGTGATGCCCAGAAATTCTCAAGAGGATACAGGGAGTACCGTCTTCTCATGGGCAATGAGAATACCGAAGGAGTCACAAATATGAAAAAAATTTCCCCAGCAATACAGAACATACTGGGGAGTCTGCTGGACCTAAAATAAAAATCGTCTAAATAATGCAGAATACCCCCAACAGGGGAACATTCAGACAGGACCCAATGCAAAAATTTTGAAAAGGACTCAAAATAAAAGCATGATAACGAGAAACCCATGGGCATACATTTATTAAAATAAAATTGGTCCTGAAAATGAAAACCCAGGGAATTGAATCCTTGTGGATGCATCGGTAGCAGGCGAAAGGCAGATTTGATGTCTGCTTTTGCCAACAGCGCACCGTGCCCAAAGTGACGTAAAAGTTCTAACGCTTCATCAAAGGAAGAGTATGACACTGGAGCTATAACCTCTGCAACCTCATCATTGAGTGAAGCATCCACTGGATATGATAAATGGTGAATAAGCCTGAAACTACCCCTCTCTCTTTTAGGAACAATGCCCAACGGGGATATGCGAAAATTTTTAAAAGGTGGGCAGGAAAAGGGGCCAGCTACTCTTCCTTCTGACACCTCTTTAAAATTTTTTTCTTGTACAATTTCGGGATGACACCTAGCAGAGCGCAAATTCTTAACCAAAGTGCAACCAGACCCTGAAAAGGAGGGAACCAAGAAACCGACCTTGAAACCATCAGATAGCAGCCGAGCCATCAAGCGGTCTGGGTAGAGATCTAGCCACGGTTGCATGCTTAGTAGGCTCACTGGAGTCCTGGCCTTTTCCACCAGCATCGCGTGGAAAGGATGGGAGGGAAGCGACTGATGATTTTTTGAAACATCTATTCGCAGAATGGTTCCCATTGCAGAAGGTGCACTCATGCCTATACCTGCAGTTAGATAAGAATCTGCACTGTCCTTCATTAAAGGCAAAACAGAAACCTTTACGAAAGGCAGTTTGTGGGCTAGGCCCAGTTCTAGGTGTGAACTGCGGTTTTTGTGGAAGCATGAGATTCAACCATAAACCCACATCCTTACATCCCCATTGCAAGGAAGGGTGAACTGCTAATTTTTGCCTGAAACTCTCATCATAGGTGAACCAGGCTGAACAACCAAAATTACGAAATGCTTCAGAAACTATATCCACGTGTTGAAAAAGGCCTGAGCATTTCTCAGGAAATTGTTCTCCCAACACGGATGCAAAAATGCAAAAGGCCTGCAGCCAGTTCTGAAAGGTTTTAGGTACAGCCCTGCGCCTATCCTCTTCTGTGCGCTCATCTGATTTCTTGTCAGATTTAACTAGAAAATCCTTGGAAGCTGGCAATAAAGACAACAGATCAACAAATTCACCCCCCCAATTTTCTCTTTGACAGAAGTAGATAAGTGGAAGCCCAGCGGTGATATTTCACATGGCATAGGCGCCTTAAAGGAGGACTCTGCAACCATGGAATGCGCAGAGCGTGCAGAAGGCATGACAGCTTTGCGAACCTGAACCGGCTTGCGGGCCATACCACCTGTATTATGTTTAAAATTCTCACCCACGGGGTTCTCTATCACATTATGCCAAATTGTACTTATGTCATCACTTTCATACTGTTGTAAAATATTCTCAACTTGCTGTGAAAAAGCACCATGTAACTGTGCCCCTTTAAAATCATTAACAGAATCAGCATCATATAAAGCACCAGAAAACTGTGCACCCTCAGCCTCCTCAGCAAAAGCACCAACTGTGTGTGCCCCTTTAAGCTTTTGCAACATACCAGATAACGATTTAACAAGAGCATTAAATTCAGTGACATTAACATCTGAGAATGTCTCACCAGCAAGCAGACTCCTATTTTGCTCACTTCTGGCCGCAGCAGCTGCAGACTGAGTAGCAGAATTTTCTTTCCTTGGAGGTGCATTCCTGTGAGGAACGCTGCCAGCTCTCTCCTTTCCTCTGGGCTGAGAAGAAGCCTCCGTTCTCTGTCTCTTCTTTTTCCTCCCTGGCTGCTGGCGCGGACTGCGCATGACCGCTTCTGGCTCCTCCATCTTCTCTTGAGCTGTGACATTCGATGGGCCGGGCTGAGTCTCAGCATGTCCATCCTCCAGACACTGCATAAGCCACTCCTCACCTCCAGAGCCCTCGGCTTTTTCTATGAGGCGGCGGAGCAAGCTCTCTCTTCTCTCAGGTGAGCTGCGCTTCATGCTCCTGAGTCCCGGTCCGGTTCCACAGGGTCTGTTTGTTAACGGCCGGACAGCCCCTTTTATCTCCTTCAGAAACGCGGGGTATGCAAACCGCCAATTTCCTCCAATCAGCTGCTTGTTGCTGTGCAGCAGATGCTGCTGCTGTAACCAATAGCAAACCTGTAAGAAACATAAGGAAACCTGCATCCCCTTTGAGCTCTCCCATGTTGGTCCTGCATATTGCATGGACCTGTCATTCTATAGCATCAAGTGCATCCTGTTGATTAATATTCATATATAATGAATCTATGCTGGCCAATTTGCAGTTATCATTAATTGGAATGTTACTAACTTTATTGATAAGATCTCCACTATCTTTAATGTAAGATAGATAACCCTGGCGATAGGTTGGAGAAAATTATCCAAATATTCTCCCGCCTTGGAAAATATAGAATTAATCCCACAAATTATGGGCCTGCCAGTGGTTTTGTTTCATTCTTGTGTTTCTTTGGTATTTGGTATTTAATAGGTATTTTTGGAACCTCAGGTACCAGATATCAGGCTTCTCTTTTGTCTAGAATTCCTTTTTTTGTGCTTTTTTGACTATTTTTGTAAGTTGGGCTTTTCATTTATTGGTAGGGTTACCCTTTAATTTTTCATAGTTTAATTCACAAATGTAATCTTCTTTGTTCAATACCACAATACCCCCCCCCCCCCCCCCCTTTATCAGATAATTATATTTTGTTTTTTTTATCCCACTTCATTGGTTTTACATCTATATTTTCTATCCCTTTCTCCATCATCATTTTGAATACTTCCAAACAATGATTATTATTCTTTTTAGCATTGAAGGTCGATTGATTTCTGAGGCAACTATGGACATATTCTGTCTCTTTCTGATTGTAATTACCACTTTTTTTCAGCAAAGTGTTTTTTGAGGTTCATTTTTCCTCATTAATTTTTGTAGGTCTATAAATGTTTTAAATTTGTTTATGTTTTTCTGTGGGGCATATTTGACCTAGTTGTAATACTTTTTGTTCCTCTTCTGTAAATGTGGTGTTGCTGGGGTTATATATACCCAATCCTATGGCTCCCTTTTTCTTTTTTTCTGCCCCACCTCTGCATTCTCTGTATTTCCCCTTGTGTTTTCTCTTGTCTGGTTTGGATAATGGTCTGGACCTTGGGGTTTCCAGTAATGGTTCAAACCTCTTGGAGGTCCCCAATATCCTTCGCTTCCCCTTGGTTTGGCATAGCCTCTCCATGGTGAGGATCCCCTGTATCCTCTGGTTGGTTGTTACCTGGTGGTCGTGGGGTTGTGGGGTTGTAAGAATAAGAACTGGCACAAGGACTGCACAACAATATATGAAAAGAACACACTTTTTTATTTTTTGGATTTTTAAGTATTTTCATGCTTCATACAGTTTTTGGCACTGTGTTGATGGGAAGACAGCGCTGGGTACACATGTTATAAAGGCAATTTATCACAGAAAAGCACAAATAAGTCTCAGCGTGGGGATCACAAACTTTTATACTGAACAGGCTGAGCTGATGGGCACAGGACAGGCTGCACTGCTGGGCACTGAACAGGCTGAGCTGATGGACACTGAACAGGCTGCATTGACGGGCTCTGAGCAGGCTAGGCTGATGGGCACTGAACAGGCTGAGCTGGTACTGGTGAGGGCACTGGTGAGGCTGCATTGATGGGCACTGGTTAGGCTGCATTAATGGACACTGGTGAGGCTGCATTGACCGGCACTGATCAGGCTGTATTGATGGGCACTGGTGAGGCTGCACTGATGGGCACTGATGAGGCTGAGCTGATGGGCACTGATGAGGCTGTGTTGATGAGCACTGGTGAGTATAATACTCTCTTCAAATGTGCTTTAAAATGCATGGTTTTCCCTTTTATGAACAAGAAAATAATGTTGTTATGCGGTTGGGCTGGTATAATAATGCTATGGGGCTGGTATGAAATGATTTCCAGAAATAACGTATATATCATACAATCATTACATAAACACATACCACATACAGTATCTCACAAAAGTGAGTACACCCCTCACATTTTTGTAAATATTTTATTATATCTTTTCATTTGATAACAATGAAGAAATGACACTTTGCTTCAATGTAAAGTAGTGAGCGTACAGCTTGTATAACAGTGTAAATTT
The DNA here is from genome assembly GCF_042186555.1 of Aquarana catesbeiana. Lineage (NCBI taxonomy): Eukaryota > Metazoa > Chordata > Amphibia > Anura > Ranidae > Aquarana > Aquarana catesbeiana. The sequence goes on from NC_133326.1 coordinate 344,240,923, forward strand.
GCTGTCCCCTCAAAATAACTCAACACACAGCCATTATGTCTAAGCCACTGGCAACAAAAGTGAGTACACCCCTAAGTGAAAATGTCCAAACTGAGCCCAAAGTGTCAATATTTTGTGTGGCCACTATTATTTTCCAGCACTGCCTTAACCCTTTTGGGCATGGAGTTCACCAGAGCTTCACAGGTTGCCACGGGAGTCCTCTTTCACTCTTCCATGATGACATCATGGAGCTGGTGGATGTTAGAGACCTTGCGCTCCTCCACCTTCCATTTGAGGATGTCCCAAAGATGCTCAATAGGGTTTAGGTCTGGAGACATGCTTGGCCAGTCCATCACCTTTACCCTCAGGTTTTTAGCAAGGCAGTGGTCATCTTGGAGGTGTGTCTGGGGTCGTTATCACGTTGGAATCCTGCCCTGGGGCCCAGTCTCCAAAGGGAGAGGATCATGCTCTGCTTCAGTATGTCACAGTACATGTTGGCATTCATGGTTCCCTCAATGAACTGTAGCTCCCCAGTGCAGGCGGCACTCGTGCAGCCCCAGACCATGACACTATGCTTGACTGTAGGCAAGAAACACTTGTCTTTGTACTTCTCACCTGGTTGCCGCCATACGCGCTTGACACCATCTGAACCAAATAAGTTTATCTTGGTCTCATCAGACCACAGGACATGGTTCCAGTAATCCATGTCCTTAGTCTGTTTGTCTTTAGCAAACTGTTTGCAGGCTTTCTTGTGCATCATCTTTAGAAGAGGCTTCCTACTGGGACGACAGTCATGCTGACCAATTTGATGCAGTGTGCGGCATATGGTCTGAGCACTGACAGGCTGACCTCCCACCCCTTCAACCTGTGCAGCAAATCCCCTGATGAAGACACGTGACTCCCTGTGTCGAACACGCGTAGGGGAGGGGCCAGGACGGAGCGAACAGCCCAGAGCTGAGTTGTGAGAAGCTTATACCCCGCAGCACGCCGATCGGCGATTCTTAAGAGCTTATATTGTATGGCGCACAGTAGCACCAGGAAAATGTGAGTACCCCATTGTGGGGAGTGCATTTTTTTCATTTAATAAACATTGTTTGACGGAATTACACTATATAGTCTCTCTTTACTTTCTGGTATAATGTCTATGGAGCCATAGGGAGCCTGAGTGGAGATCCTATCTTGCCTGCTATACAGAGCCCGGGGGTGGCTCCACAGCGTGATTTGGCACAGCTGATTACTGTGTCACACGCTCTAAGGTGAGCGCAATCACTTTGGGGGGGTCACTGAGGCACACCATGGCATGTTTTGTGACACTTGGACTCAGCACGCTGGATAATTTGGACATTTAATTAATTTTTGGACACGATTATACACAGAATCTTTTTGGATTTTTATATGGATTTTTTTTGGGTGATATTTCACCATTAGAGATTGCATTGATTTATTTAAGATTCACTTGTCACTCATATGAATTAATTTTTATAATTTAAGCATTGCATGTTGCACTTTGTGTAAGGTATTGCACGTTGTTATCAATTTCTCATTTATTTATTCATTATATGCAGAGTATTTATGATTATGTGTTTTTTATTCACTTTTCATTAATTTATACATTTATTATATGCACAATATTTCATGATTATATGTAGAAATATCTATTTATATGCACATTGCACTTAGGAGGAGCTGGGTGTAAACGTATATATATATATATATTTAATTTTATGGTTTTTGGCATCATCACGGTGAATAGTTCATATGATATACACCTGAGCGCAGCGCAATTTTAGTTTACGTTTATGTGTAGCAATGCTGGCAGCACCCATACATCCATTTCTGAAAGACAACCTCTGTATATGACGCTGAGCAGGTGCACTTAACTTCTTTGGTCGACCATGGCGAGGCTTGTTCTGAGTGGAACCTGTCCTGTTAAACCTAGGCTATCTTTATGTAGAGCAAGAATTCTTTTCTTCAGATCCTCAGAGAGTTCTTTGCCATGAGGTGCCATGTTGAACTTCCAGTGACCAGTATGAGAGAGTGAGAGCGATAACACCAAATTTAACACACCTGCTCCCCATTCACACCTGAGACCTTGTAACACTAACGAGTCACATGACACCGGGGAGGGAAAATGGCTAATTGGGCAGAATTTGGACATTTTCACTTAAGGGTGTAATCACTTTTGTTGCCAGTGGTTTAGACATTAATGGCTGTGTGTTGAGTTATTTTGAGTGGACAGCAAATTTATACTGTTATACAAGCTGCACACTCACTACTTTATATTGTAGCAAAGTGTCATTTCATCAGTGTTGTCACGTGAAAAGATACAACATAAAATATTTACAAAAATGTGAGGGGTGTACTCTCACTCTCTATATATACACTTTATATATAATTTGAGGAAAATATGCTTATAAAATAGTTTACTATTTGCCAATAAAAAAAAATATGGACTTATTTTTAAAAATGTGATAACATGGAACTAACATTACTACCTTATTATTTCTTTATATTAGCTTCTTGTAATCTTCAGAACTACTCTTCAGACTTTAAAGGGAGCTCTCAGCCCTCTAAGGCATGCAAACTCTTCTGCACTACAGATTGCTGGCTTTAAACATGCTTAAATTTCTAAACCCACAACAGTAAAATCAGTCTCTATATGATAACGTAGTAAAGCATCCTTGTTATACTCACTGTGGAACCTAAGGGGTAATCCTCTGCATTGTGTAAAAAGGCTGTTTGATCCTGTCTTCTCTGCCACCCCCCCCCCCCCTTCTTCCACAGCCCCCAATCCATCTCCAGATAGAACAGAGGCTAGGGGGCAAGCTGCACATGCTCAGTTTGGTGTGTATTGCTGGAGAGTTTTTTTTTTTACAGAGGATCAGGGGTCCTGACAGTCAGTGCAGAATAAAAACTCCCCCTACAAGCTTTAACCAGACACTGATAGAAGTCACAAGACTGTTCTAACTGCTAATGAGAAAATGTATTTAGCAGTTTATATTTACTAAAATTATTGCATGTCCATTATCTGTGTACTATGGGAGACCAGATATAGTGAATTCCAGGGTCCTGGGTTTAGTAACACTTTAAAGAAAACACAAGGATGATCAACCATGAGTTGTTGCTTCTTCTTGACCAATCTTAGGCTTTGGTAGGAGCAGCATTGGGCTATATTGCTTTACTACTTAGTGCAGTCTGCATTAGGGTTGAGGACCTGCCTGTGCTGTCTGGTTTCGGGGTCTGGGTTACAAAAACTGATTGGAATTACATATATGTATCTCATCTGTGTATTTAGCTGGTTTACTGGGAAAAAAAAAGAACAAAATAAAGCTGATATTCAGTTACTCTTAGCTTGAATTCCCAGTGACTATGAATTACTATATAATCTCCAGGATAGCATGCAACAGATTTAATTTATTTTTTTCAGCTGAAGAGAATCAGAGAACATGTCTTTGTAGCTTTCCCAAATGACCCTTAAAATTTCATAGAAGAACTCTACTCTTCACAGGAATTAATGGAGTGCATTGCTTTCCATTTATATCATTGAAACAATGTATACCATAGTAAAATAAACAGCATGCTTGCTTTGTAAAAATGAGGCGCTAACGTCTGCCATCTTTTAAACTTTCTTATCCTCTGTTAAAATCTTGTCTTTAATTAAATGATCAGCTCACTATACTTATTACTGAATAGGTCTGTTTATCCTATTCTACAAGCACGAACAGATGGCAGTTTTCTAATTCTTTATTACTGGTAAACAAAATAAGACACTCATAGAATTCATTGCCAACACTCATGGGGAATTGCAGACATCATTTGCAATGTTGATCATGCTAAATTACCTCTATGGTGTCAGCTTCAGGAAGTCCAGTGTCTCCAAAGGCAGCTTTTTACGTCATTTGTTGTTTATCAACACAGCTGACCTTCTCTGCTGAAAAACGAGACGACCTAGGCCAGGGATGTCCAAACTACGGCCCTCCAGCTGTTGTGGAACTACACTTCCCATGAGGCATTGTAAAACTCTGACATTCACAGACATGACTAGGCATGATGGGAGTTGTAGTTCCTTAACAACTGGAGGGCCATAGTTTGGACACCACTGACCTAGGCAATCAAGAGAATACGTACATGGGTACCGGATATTCTTTTTACTAAATATTCATGCTTAGATTTTTATGCAGCTTGTCTATGTAAATAATGCAATTATAGCAGTCAGATATGTTTGTTCCATATGTAATAGCCTCTAGTTTATTATTTGCGTAGTGTGGATTATTTGAGGAAATGTATTGTCCAATGGTATCTGATTCACTGTGTAGGAACCTGAAGGAAATTAGTGCAACTGAAGTTTAAAACGTATTGAATACCACCAAATTATAAAGGTTCAAATTGTATGGTTGACATTAAAAATCTAAGGTATGTTCCTGTTTTGATGGAATATTTTCCCAGTATGGAGGTTTTTGTCAATTTGTCTTTACCATCGTCTGGTGTTTGTGGCTTTTTAAGGACTCAGAAGTTCATACTGATGCAGCTGGCTATATTTTCCTCTAAAGCAGCCATTCTCAGCCATAGTTTTGTGGAACCCTAGGGTTTCTTCAAAAGTCACTGGGGGTTCCTTGAGCAATTAACAATTCCTGCCTCTCAGAAAAGTTCCCACTGATCTTTTTAGCACTCTTTAAAGCAGGGATCCTCAAACTACGGCCCTCCAGCTGTTACGGAACTACACATCCCATGAGGCATTGTAAAACACTGACATTCACAGACATGACTAGGCATGATGGGAATTGTAGTTCCTGAACAACTGGAGGGCCGTAGTTTGAAGACCCCTGCTCTAAAGGGAACATTCTTCCCATTCTCCACTAATGTAAGGTGCATTCTTCTCTTTGACCACCAGTGTAAAGGAGCCTTTCTCCCACTTTGGAACAATGTAGGGGGTCTTTCCCCCTCTGACCTCCAATGTAAGGGGATCCTTCTCCCACTGACCACAAACATAAGTGGATTCTTCTCCCACTGATATCCAATATAAGAGGCTCCTTCTCCCATTGACCACTAATGAAAGAGGATCTTTTTTTTAACACTGACTACCAAGTTAAGGGGGCTCTTCTCAACTGGCAACTAACACGAGGGAACACTATAATTTTCACTGCCTGTGTTTATTTTCTGGTCCATCATTACCATTTGTTTCATTTCATCATACTACTGAAGACAATTTTGTCATATGGGTCCTGCGTGTCAAATACTATAAGTATGCCACATGCCATTTTTTTATTTACCTTTATATGTCAGCTTTTATGCCCATGGTAATGTACAATGAACTGTAGCTAAAATAATTATTAGCAGAGTTTCCCTGAGATTGAAGGTTATTTTAAGGGTTTCTTTGTGTTAAAAAGGTTGAGAAAGGCAGCTCTTGAGACGGTTGCACTTCAGTCTATGTTTGTTACTCTGCATTTGGGCTGGGCCTGTCTTGTGTTTTCTGATCTGACCTGTATTGGCTTTGGCTTTTTGATCCTGTATATTCTGCCTGTTATTAACTTCAGCTTCTTACCCTGTTTATTTGTCTTTTAATATATGGAAGTGTGAAATAATATGTTTTTGGATATCCTTGTGTCCTGTAGTGAGGTATTGGTGAGAGGTTGAAACAAGAGCACCCAGAAGTGGGTTGGATGCTGAAATTGTATTATTCACCATAGTGCTTCAAGACAGTAAAGAAAGAGGTTACCTATTCCTGGGAAGATGTTAGTCATTTTCCTTTGCAGGAAGCTGCCTGCATTTACTTTTTAACATAAATTCTTGTTTTCAGCTTTTTCATCCTTTAGTGTATCTCAGTACTGCTGCTGATCTCCTGCAGACTCATTGTAACTACTCATTGTAACAATGCATGCACTGTCAGCAATGGCTGCATGACATTTTTTGGAGTGGGCTTCCTCCTCATGACAAGAGTGGACCATGTTTACTGTGTGTTGAAATGACCACTTGAAGTCTCTATCAGAACTCTATATGACAGGGACACAACACAAGAGGACAAATGAGAGGCAGGGGCAGAGTATTGTCATCCTTTAGACATGTCTAAACAAGGACTTTTAAGGCCGGCCTTATACTGTTCGAACCTCGGCTGGTTCAGCAGGAACCATTAATGGGCAAGCTTAATGTACCAAGTTATTTGATCAATCAACTTGGGTACAACCAGCCTGCCGGATTCATGTGCGAATATCGCAAGCGGCTACTATGGCCGCAAGCGATAATTACTGTCTTCTCCCGCCTGCCCCCACCAGGAGAAGACAATTGCTCGGCAGGAGGGATTCCCCTGTCAACACTGTCTGTGTTGATGGAGAAATTGTGTGAATTTCGTTCCTGCTACCCGTGGTTGCAGAAAAGAAATTCACACTGTCTATGGCCTGCCTTAGGCAGGAACAGGTATTATTATAATGAAAAAAAATATTCTCAGCGCCATACTTCCCTATAAATGCCTAAAATACAAAAATAAAAAAAGGAGTATTGTCCATAAAATATTCTGGTGTAATGCCCATACAATTGTCCAGGGTAGGGTTGAAAAACCATTGCCTGGAAGTATATGAAACAGGTGGCCGTATTCCAAAAGTGATGCAAGGCTGCTATATCCAAAGGAGGGCTGGAAAACCCATGCTGCAAGAGAGGAGGGAGAGGGGAGAAAAGTGTCAAGTGCACCCTTGGTGTAGTACAGCTTTAATAACTGAAAGGTATAATACATAAAATATTCCACTCACAAAGGTGATGATTGAGCAAGTGTGAGACTGGTGAAGGCATTGTGCGGTAATGTCCTGCCCCCCGATGGAGCTGTCAGTCCATGCCGCTGCGCCTTTGCTCTGATAATCTGGCTGAGAAAGGAGACTTGGCTTGAATCTGAAATGTGCCCCGATTGGTTACTCCGCTCCGAGGTTGTCAGCTTGAGATCCCGGCTTCAGACAGCTTCTTCCCCCAGCGTCCTCCAACATCCCTCTGATATCAGAGCCGAGGCGCAGCGGCATGAACTGGCAGCTCCATCAGGGGCAGGACATTACTGCACAGAGCCTTCATTGGTCTCATGCTTGTTCAGTCATTACCTTGGTGAGTGGAATATTTAATGTATTTTACCTTTTGATTATGAAAGTGCTTGGAGTTGTGTTTGGTGCTTTTCTCCCCTCTCCCTCCATTATTATGATGAAAGCTGCAGATTTAAAAAGATTGACATTTTTTTTAGAATTCTTTTTAAAGTGCATAAACATATTAAAGAGTATTTAAAGCCTAAATACTCTCTTTAGTTTTGAATAGGATAGGGAATGGGTAAAAACCCTGTCAAAGTTTTCTTTTTTTTGTGGGGAAATACAACAGGAAGTGAAAGGAGAGTAAAAGCATGTCCTAAAAATGTTACTGACTGTTGGAGCAAAAAAAAAACTATCAGGGACAGTACTCAACTGTGTTGTTCCAAAGGAAGGGAAACATGGTTTTAGATGATCTATCTATTTATCTATCTATCTATCTATCTATCTATCTATCTATCTATCTATCTATCTATCTATCTATCTATCTATCTATCTATCTATCTATCTATCTATCTATCTATCTATCTCTCTATCTATCTCTTAACCTGTATGTAAAGACAAGACTTTAGTCTATTTTGGATAAAGTGAGAAAGGGTTTACACCTCTGTTAGGTTGTTATTGATGTTTGTGCCATTGCTGGGTAGATTCATCATTACTACTTTTTTTTTAATATGTCAAAGGAACAGGACACATGTCAAAGAGGGGACATTTCCTAGTTTTGGAGAGATCTCCTCCTATTACCTGCAGTGTCTCTGGTACAGGAAGTGAGGGGATATCTCCCTGATGGAAAACAGGCCGACAGAAAAAAACCTGATAGAAATCGAAGCCATCCCATGCCCTATGCAAAACTAAAAAGAATTTGAGCTTTATACAGTATACATTTAACAGAATATAAACATCCTGGAAGATCAGTCACAGCAATGAAAAAGCCTTGAAGCACTGGGGACACCATCAGTTTGCATTTGACATGTTCTCCCAGTGCTTGTGAGGGCTTCCTCCATGCAGTTTAATTGGTCCAAATTGGCCCTAGTGCGTGTGAGATAGAGACCTTAGATTAAGGTTTCTCAACCAGGGTTTTTCCAGAGGTTGCTAGGTTCCTTGAGCAATGAGCAATTTCTGTCTCTCAGATAAGTTCCCACTGACGCCATTGATTTTTTTTAGCTATTTGTAAGGGGGTCATTTTTCTCAATGACCACAAGTGCAAGGATCATTCTTCCCACTGACCATCATACTAATGTATCATGAGTTGTAGATGTAGCAATTTTTAGCAGGGGTTCCCTGAGACCAGAAGGTTATTTGACATTTTTCTCTGTGTTGAGAAGGTCGAGAAAGGCTTCCTTAGATTGTAAGCTTCTTGAGTGCAGGGACTGGTGTGAATGTAACAGTATGTAAAGCTCTACATACTGCATGCATGCATTATGCACTGTAAAATTGGCTGATAGTCCTAACATAAAAATAAATCTTTGCTTTTTGTTAAAGTGAGATTCACTAGTAATATATATCATATGCTGTATCTGGTCAATTTTACAATCAATCAAAATGTTAAGAAATCAAAGCTAATTATGATATATTGATTGAATATACTGTACAGGTATAGTGTAATTTATTATTTTCACTACATCTGCGCAAAGCCAACTATTCTCATTTCTCTTTTATTATTACAAGAACAATGCACCTTTACAGTATATTTTTTCGTCATATATAAAAAGTTGAATTGTGTAACCCTCCTACTAAGAGTGCCAACCTTCCACATCTGTCCTTCCTTACATCACAGTGCACCCCCCCTCCTCACTTACATTGTGCTTCTGCCACCTCCCAGGAAGAAGCTGGGGGCGGAGATGGGAAGCAGAAAGTGCAGGGTCTGGAGGAGGATCAGAGGAGGGCTGGAATCAGCTGTCAGAATCTGCTGAATGCTGAGACCAGGGGAGGCGGAGATGAGTTTGTGATGCAGAAGCACAGAGAAGTGCAGGATCTGGTGGAGGAGTTCTGTCCCCTTCTCTGCTGCTGACTGCTGAGATAAGGTGGGGGCAGAGACAAGGGGGGTGAAGCAGCTGCAAGAGAGGTGCGAGGGCCACATGAAATGGTCTGACTGGCCAGATTTTGCTCTTGGGCCTAGTGTTTGACGCATATATTTTTGGCTAAGTCAGGTTCCATTTTAAAATTCTCAAAATAAAAGCAAACTCAACAGAAAGCAATAGGAAATGAAAGTGACACCCTTAGCAAAATAGACAGCCTAATGACTAATTCTGAATTCTTCCAAGAATGGTGGACCATCGAAATGAAGACCCCGCTATTTAAAACATAGATTCACTCAATGTGCCTACAAATAATGCAATATGCCTTTTTTGAACAATAATGTTAAACAGGTCTACAACCATTCTTTTGAAGTCTCTTTGTATTGAAAACAGCAAACAATATTGCAACAGGAAATCTTAAAGTGGACCTTCAGTTATTTTTTCAACCTTCCATCTATTAAATCTTCTGCCCTTGTTGTTTTAACTTTTTTGTAGTAAAACATTTTTTTTTTCTGACAGTAAATACATTATACAGCTCACTTCCAGTTTCTTGTCTGGTAATTAGCCTAGGCTTATGACATCATGCACAGCTCTCTCTCTCACTCTTGTGAGAGTTTGCTAGGAAGGGAGGGGGGATGAGTCATAAGAGGGCCAATGAAAGCTGCAGGGCTGCAGAGCTGGAGGTGTGCCTCTGTGTGTCTGTATACATTAATTGAGTGAACAGACAGCAGCTTCAGCTGCCCACAGTTAAAATGGCTGTAGCCTGACTTAGTGGAGGGAGATTTCTGCAGCATATTTGCCAAGTACAGAATCACAGTATATATAAAATAATATGCAAAGGGGTTGGAGGGAAGCTTCAGAATGGCAAAGATGTTTTTATTAAAAATTATGTGAGCAGACTGTAGTTCCTCTTTAAAGTGACGTAAAGACACAGAAACGTTTTGCTTTTTACCTTCTTTCACCTTGTTTACTGCTTTTTTTTTAAATTTACATATCAACCCCTTGTCAAATATTTGCTTATTCTAATTGATGTAGCCATTTGTATGTAAATATGTGCAAAATGGTAATATGTCTGCATTACTCCAAATTTTCTGTGCCTTCTTTTTTCTGAGATCAGTTGTGAAATTAGACATTATGAATGCAGGAAGAGTGTCTGGTTCCCATAAATAAAGATTAGCTAGTGGAAAATGCAGAAGGAAAACATAACAGGAAAATATTTTCACTATGCATTCCTCTGTGCACTACCAAATCTAACCAATACTTATGTGGGAAAAATGTATTTTACATCAAACACTGTATGCATTTCTATTTTAAAATCTATTTTGACAGCTTTGGAACCATTAACTGGTAACTTTCTTAAGAAAAACTACAGAAAAAAAAAATGTTTTTTTTTAGAAAATAGTTAAATCTAAGGAGGTGTATGCCATCTGCTGGATCACTGCCTGTTTTTTACAATACACAAGTTCATGGATGCTCCAATAAGAGGCTTGCTGCAATCCTGTACGGCTGCTGTACTGTACTTTTTTCCTGTCTCTCCTCTCTTATTGTCCAATCACACAATGCTTTGTATTCTGTGAACCCAATTCATGGGCATGGGCTTTAAAGCCACTTACACACTGGGGCGGGGGACCGTTAGTGGTAAAGCGCCACAAATTTTAGTGGTGCTTTACCGCTGTAATAGCGGCACTTTTCGGCTGCTAGCGGAGCAATTTAAAACCCCACTAGCAGCCGAATAAAAGGTTCAAAGAGCCCGCAAAGTGCCACTGCCGAAGTGCTTTGCAGGTACTTCGGGAGCGGTGCTCATTAATTTTAATGGCAGGGGCGGTGGAGGAGCGGTGTACTGCCCGAAAGATGCTGCTTGCTTTTTTTTTTTTTTTTTTTTTTTCCTTGTCAAAAGAAGTTTATTGAGTATACAATGTTATAAAGATACATAAAGTAAGTTTACAAGGATCTATAAAGTAAGCTCATTGTTTTACAGTAGGGTTTATATAGGTAAATATCATGAAATTTCAAATATTAAACATTGGGTTCACGTAAACCTAAATTAAAGATATATATCATTTCCTTAGTTACTTTTGTAGGTATTTAAATGATTTATACCTACTATACATATTGTTTACAAGTAGAGTGTATATAGGTCAAATAAATTCTGATAATGAGCTTTAATCGTAAGGTGGAGAAAAGGAAAGAGAAAGAAGAAAAAGGGTTGAAAGGTAGAGGTATGGTCCACAAGGTTGTCCCGCTCGTCAGTTTATTATTCTTCTTAGTTCTCTTTGAAGCCTTAGAATGGGTGTCTCTGTAAGTCAATTAATCTGTTACCATGGCAACAGGACAGAGTCATTGAAGTTTGACAGGAACTGTTGTTTTATCCAAGGATGCCAAAGTTTTTCAAATTTTGGAATTTGATTTTGATCGATGGCTACCATCTTAGCATGGGACATTGTATTATTCATTCTGTGAATTGTTTCTGCTAGTACCAATGTAGGAGATTTCCATGCCTTGGCCACTGTTTGTTTTGCAGCCGTTATTAGTTGGATAATAAGTTTGAATTGAGAGAGTGTTAACCATTCCGGTTTTAGATTAAGTAAAGTTAAATATGGATCTGGTTGTATTATTTTTTTAAATATTTTAGATGCAATCACGAAGACTTCCTTCCAGAAGGTTTGGATTACTGGGCACGTCCACCATATGTGTAAATATGTGCCTATTTCTGGGCATCCTCGAAAACAAAGAGCTGAGGTATTGGGTGAATATTTTGCCACTCTAGCGGGTACAAGGTACCAGCGAGTTAGGACTTTATAATTTGTCTCCAGTGCTAAGATGTTGGGTGAAGATGACTTAGATGTGAGCCATATGTTAGACCAGTCCGTGTCTTCTAAAGTTCGTCCCAGGTCCTCCTCCCACCTCTGAACGTAAGAGGGTCTATTAAGATTTGGTACTCCATATAATTGATTATAAAGTGATGAAATTGTACCTTTAGCAAATGGATCTTTTGTACAGATTGATTCAAAAATGGATAATTGGGATAATGGTGTATCCCCCTTTAGGAATGGTGTATAGAAATTTTTGATTTGGAGATATCTAAATATCTCAGAGTTTGGTAGATCATATTTTTCTCTAAGCGATGGGAATGAAAGGAATGATTTAGATGCTATGAAGTCATTTAGTGTCTGAATGCCTGATGTTGTCCAAGCTTTAAAAGAATTTGGGTAGATCCATGCCGGATAAAAGGCCGGATTTCTGATAAAAGAAAGGAGAGGATTGTGTGGAGATTGTAACTGATATTTGGTTTTTAGTTTATCCCAGAGAGATAAGAAGTGTTTAGTTATGGGATTATGAATTTTAAAGCGGTCTTTAGGATCAAGCCATAATAAATTTGATATTAATAGAGGGTCATTTTCTGAAGCCTCTATAAATACCCATAATGGGATTTCCTGTTTTGCATGGTATTTGGACAGACTGGCCAAATGTGCCGCTCTGTAGTAGTTAGTAAAATTAGGGTATCCCAGGCCTCCTTTATTTTTGGGAAGATGTAGTGTGTGTATAGGTATACGTGGTTTAGAAGAGCCCCATATAAACGAAGTTGCTCTTTTTTGTACTATTCTCAAAAAATAGGAAGGAATTGGAATAGGGAGGACTCTGAATAGATAAAGCAATTTGGGTAGAATAGTCATTTTGATTGCATTAATCTTCCCCATCCAGGATAAAGGAAGTTGCGACCATTGTTTTATTAGATTTGTGATCTGTCTTAATACAGGAGGATAATTGGTTGAGAATAAGTCAGAATGAGAGGCTGTTAAATGAATTCCAAGATATGGGATTGATTTTTCTGCCCATGTGAATGGGAGTGCAGCCCTAGCCGGGATCAATTCCATGTTTGTGAGTGAAATATTAAGCACTAGGAATTTCTTAGGATTAATCATAAGGCCGGATAGGGCTGCAAATCCATCAAGAGCTGGTATTACAGTTTTTCTCCATTGTTTTGGCTCATTTCTTGAAACAGAAATGACATTCTCAAAACATCATGGACAAATCTCCAAACCACTTGGCAATTATTCACAACTGAATTGAATTTCTCATTCATTTCATCAAAATTGCAAATGTCTCAGTACATGTCTCAATGTCTCAGTACATTTTTCAAATGATTAAGTACAAATAGCCTACATTTAGCACAATTTCCAAGTGAATAGATCTTGTTGATCTAAACTGATTGTCAATTCTCAGTCTAATGGTTGTTCTCTCAAAAACGTGTCAGCATCATTTCATTGTTTAAGTCATCACATGCACAATAGTCTGTTCAATTGTCAAAATTATTCAGGAACATAATACCATGAATACCATATATGAATCTCTTGGAACATTTGATAAAATGATTACAGCAATTGACAGTCAGGTGCAACTAGAACTTGACTAACAAAGAAGGAGTCGGAGTTGGTCTCAGATGACCAATCAAACAGTATGTTTAGTTACCTGACAGGTGCTGTCCATGATTGTAAATGCTGCCAAACATGTATATATAGAGCTTGACCATGCAGGACCAGTACAATTTCTGAACATGGAGGCACCTGGCCAAGTAAATGAACAAGGGAAACTGCCTGCTCGAGGAAGAGGAAGAAGAAGAGGAAGAGGAGTAAGGGTGAGTGGTGGTGGAATAGGGGGAAGAGGCAGAAGAGCACGAAGACACTATGCTGTCCCTGATGACATTCGGGCCACAATTATAGATCATGTCATCGACCATGGCCTCACAATGGCGGAGGAAGGTCGCCGAGTGCAGCCTAATGTGCCTCGCTCTACAGTCTTCTCTATCATCCAAACCTTTCACAGGGAAAACAGGTATGTAGTCAGTCAATGATGGAATTATATAATGTATAGGACAGGACACTGTGCATAGAGCAACAAATATGTTTATTTACTCATTTACGTATTCATTTAGTGTGTGTGTGTGTGTGTGTGTGTGTGTGTGTGTGATAGGCCTACAATATTACAATATCTTACCTTAGTGGGATGTTACGTATGATACTAACAATGACAAGAAAAATATTGTAGAAAATAAACTATGGAATAGTATGGAATAGTTTATTTTCTACAATATTGATGATACAGTTTACAGTAGTATTCCAGTCACTGTGCAGTGATGCATTGGAATTGTGGTAAAGTTACTGTAAGTAAAACAACAATACAATTACATTGGTAACTCATTCTGTACGGAATACATAAGGTATAAATTATGAATGGAGTGTTGTCCTTTGAATCCTATGTCTAGGATTGGACGACAAATTGGCACGGGTGGCCGAGGAAAACCTCTCAATGAACAACAAGAACAAGAGATCTGTAACAGGGTGTTTGCAAATAATGCCATCACATTGAGACAGATCCGCACTGCAATCCTACAAGACAAAGCCATATTTCAAAATGTCACTCTATAAGCATCTCCACAATAGCCCGCATATTGAAGAAGCATCAGATGACAATGAAGCAAAATTTACAGGGTACCATTTGAGAGGAACTCTGACAGAGTGAAAGAGCTGCGGTACCAGTATGTACATGTAAGTCAGTCACTGGTTGTCCATCAAGATAACCTTTTTACAATTACCATAAGCAGTGGTTCCCGAAAATGTATAGGTTTCAGTACCCACTTTACCTGATTTCTGAATCTAGGTAATCCAGGTATGAAAGTATTTGATTTACGTATATGATTTATAAACATTTTGTCTAAAAACTGCAGCTTACTGTATGATGCAATTATCATTATAATCCTTATTTTGAAGAATATAACATACAATACAGTAAGAAAAAGGGTCAAAGAGCTGCAATTACAGTAGTGCCTCCCATGTAAATCTACCTAATACTGTGGGTTTTACTGTAACATTTCAGTATGTCTACTCATTGATAATTTTTCCCCTCCCCTTTCTGTCAAATACCCCCTGTAATACCTCTGCATAGGGTACATGTACCCCAGGTTTGGAACCACTGGAATATTGGCCAGTAATATATTGAACTTGTGTAGAACATTCCTATGTAACTGTCTGTAACTGTAGTGTATGACTCTTCTGTATGACTGATTTGATGTTTTCTTTTTTTACTCTATTGTAGAGAATAATGGCATTGGAAGGAAACGAGACCTCTCACATACTCGTGTATGTGGATGAGGCTGGCTTCAACCTGGCCAAGGGCCGAAGACGTGGCCGAAATTTTATTGGCCACCGGGCCACGGTGGATGCCCCAGGCCAGCAAGAGGGCAATATAACTATGTGTGCTGCCATTTCTGAGAATGGTGTGGCCACTTACATCCCCAGTCTTGGCCCATACAATACATAGAAGCTCCTCATCTTCTTTGACCGCCTTCATTTGGATTTGATCCCTGAAAATAAGAGAGGTCTCATAGGGCCTCACCTACCACATTATATAATTGTATGGGACAATGTGAATTTCCACTGTGGCCTGCTTATCAGGGCCTGGTTCACTGCTCATCCAAGGATGGATATGGTGTTCCTACCACATTACTCTCCTTTCCTCAACCCTATTAAGGAGGTTTTCTCCGCTTGGAGGTGGAGAGTGTATGAGCATCGGGCTCAAGATCAGAGGTCCCTGCTCCATGCAATGGATGCTGCCTGTGAGGATATTACAGGAGATCAGTGTAGGGGATGGTTGCGACATGCACACCATTTCTTCCCTCGTTGCATCGCTATGGAAGATATACGCTGCAATGTTGATGAGAATCTGTGGCCAGACAGCAGCGTGTGGATGGGCAGGAGGGTGAGGACGGTGGGCAGTGAAGAGATGTTACAGTAGTTGTGAAACTCCAGCTTTATTTACAGCATTGTAGGCTAAATGTAATTTTCCTTGTTTTTTGTTTGTGTGTTTATATTTCCGTATATTATGCTGTATACATTTTCTTTTTACTCTGATGTATGGAAGTTACTTTGTGTGTGAATGATAATGGTTACAATACTGTAAAGTAATTTTTCCTTGGCAGTATGAGTGCAATGTGTGATTTCAAACCTTGGAGGCTACTCTTACCCTAAAATCTTTTCTTTTTTTTCAGTTTTATACACAATTGTATTCAGTTAGCGAGACAAAAACTGTACAGTAACCATTGTCAATGAAGGACTGGGCTAAGACTGAAAGGTGGACATGAGGGATATTTCAATGGTCCTCTGCCTTAGAGACAAAACATCTAAACATTTTGACTTGCAGTGCTTACACAATGCCAAAGGGACAAAGCATTTTGGGGGCACTGACTATTTGAATGAGAAAGAAATTTATTTTTGACACATGAGTGAACTGTTTTGGGAAAGATATGAGCTTTTGAAGGTGAACCATGGTGTTGTGCTGAACCATCCAGGTTATTTTGGCAAAAGCACCAAGAGAGTTGAGAACGTCTGGTCTGTTTCAAGAAATGAGCCAAAGCAATTGAGAAGAATCTTTGCCATTTTGGGGGCAGTGACTCTTTATATGGGAAAGGAATATGGTTTTGAAGCATGAGTGAACAGTTTTGGGAGAGATATGAGCTTTTGCACATGAGTTATAGAGTTGTGCTGAACTGTAAGACTGTTTTGCCAAATGAACTTAGAGTTTTGAGAATGTCATTTCTGTTTCAAGAAATGAGCCAAAACAATGGAGAAAAACTGTAAGTTAGGACCAGAGACCTGTGGTGATGATAGAAAAAGTAATATATCGTCTGCAAATATACATAATTTGTGTGTAATACCTCCTACTTCAATGCCAGTTATAGTTTGGTTTGTTCTGATATATTGGGCCATGTATAAGGGCAAATAATAAGGGAGATAATGGGCAACCCTGTTGGGTACCTCTTTCGATATTAAAGGCTTCAGATTTGTATCCAGCATATTTTATATAGGCTTTGGGTTTATTATATAATGCTTTGATCCATGTTAAAAAGTGGGGTCCAAAACACCATTTTTGTAATGAATATTGCATATATTGCCAGGATACTGTGTCAAATGCCCTCTTAATATCGAGAGATAGAAAACATAAAGGGATTTTCCGTTTTTTAGCAATATGTGCCAATAACACTGCCCTGCGTATATTATCGCCTGCCTGTCTATTTGGCATGAAGCCCACTTGATCTCTATGTATTAATTTTCCTATAATGCTATTGAGGCGTTTTGCTATTATTTTTGCTAATAATTTAATATCGAGGTTTAACAGAGAGATAGGCCGATAATTCACACAGGAAGTATCATCAGTAAGGGGTTTTGGGATCATACAAACAATTGCCATTAGTGTTTCTTGCCGAAAAGAATGTCCATCTAGAAGTTTGTTAAAAGTTTCAGTGAGAATGGGAGAGAGTATTTCTGAGAATGTTTTATAGTATAAAGCCGAGTAGCCGTCTGGGCCTGGTCTTTTGTTAAGTTTTAGGTCTTTCATGGCGTTAGCAACTTCATCTATAGTTATAGGCTCATCCAAACTGCTTTTTTGATTCCGAGATAACTCAGGTAAGGTTATTTTTGAGAAGAAGGATTCAGCCTCTGTAGGATTAAATTCATTGTTTGTCTTGTATAAAGTTGCAAGATGTGAGTGAAATTTATGGACTATTTTAACTGGATTACAAGTGTAAACATTTTTTGATCATTTCAAACGTATTGGTTTGAAAGATTTGTTAGTTGAATTTAATGCCCGAGCCAAATATGTACCTGGTTTGTTTGTATTCATGTAGAAATTGTGTTTGGAGTGTTTGAGGGATTTATCAACTGACTCAGTGAGAAATAGATCGTATTCCAATCTAGATTTTTCCAGATGAGATTTTGTACTCTGAGATGGATTATCTTGAAATGATATGTAGGCTGCATTAAAATTGAGTTCTAGTTTTTTTGCTAGATTTTTGCGTTCCCGTTTAAATAGTGCCATTTGTCTTTGTATTGTACCACGCAAGACAGGCTTATGAGCTTCCCACAGTGTTATTGGGGAGATGTCTGTTGTATTATTAATTGATATGTATTCCTTTAAAGCTTGTTCAATGGCCATCTGATGTAGTGGGTGTTTGAGCATTATGTCCGGTAAGTACCACGTTGGGTCATGCGCTTTTGGTATGGCTGAGGCTATAGTAGTGTATACTGCATTATGGTCAGACCACGGAATCGGAATTATATCTGATGCAATAATTTCTGGTATCATTCCTATTGTTAGAAAAATATGATCTATTCTGGTGAAGGTTTGATGAGGGTGCGAGAAATAAGTGAATTTCTTTTTCATTGGGTTACTTTCTCTCCATGAATCTACCAGATTGTATTTGGAAAGAAGTTGAGAAAAAGGTAATCTAGAGGTTATTTTGGATGGTGTAAAAGGTGATTTATCTAGAAATGGGAGGAGGACCTGGTTCGAATCCCCACACATTATCACTGTTCCTATTTTGTGTGTATTAATCACTTGTAATATATGTGAGAGGAATGGTGTAGGTTGTTTGTTAGGAGCGTAGTAGGAAATCACCGTGATTGCTGTATCCATTATATAACCCATGAGTATCAGGTATCTACCTTCTGGGTCTTTAATTTCTGATGATAAGGTGAATGGTGTGGATCGGTGAAATGCAATTAGAGTTCCCCTTTGCTTGGTACAGGCAGAAGCCGTGTAAATTTGTTGATAAAAAGGAGAAATATATTTTGGAGTAGAATCTTTGGTGAAGTGTGTTTCTTGGAGGCATACTATGTGAGCCTTCTTGTTATGGAAAGTACGGAAGGCTTTGGTCCTTTTTTGAGGGACATTTATTCCCTGACCATTCAGGGAAAGTATATTCAGTGGTGCCATGGCAATAGATCAAATAGTTTTGACTTACTTTTTGTCATGCAGAGCTGACTGCGCAGATCAACCTGTGTGGACTGAAGAGATGAATAGATAGAAAAGAAATCAGTGAATTCTGGAGTAAAGAGTAAACAAAAAACATATGAGATTAGATGATACATTGTATAAATTATTTTTTGCAAGTAATCACAATTTACCCGTGAAAGAGAATAAATATCTCTCTCAGGGGAATAAGTGCCTTCGTCACACTCCCACATAATAAGGTTGGGAGAATGAGGAGGGCTAATGGGGGTACACGGATCTTCCGCTTACAGGAGAGAAGTGCTATGTCAAAAGACATCAAAATGATGTTTCATTAGTTGGAGTGCAGAATATAGTTTTTGTTGAAATTATTTATTCCAGGGTGGTTGTATATGGTTAGTCTTGCCCTAGGCTAAATAATTCAGTTAGAAAGGTACTGTTAATAACTTTGGTATTGATGAAGATAGTTTGAATTATTTTGGGATTTTAACCCTTTTAGAGTAAACAATTACATATTTTATTCATATGTAACTGTTTAGATATGTTAACTCATAAAATTGAGGTTGTATTGCTTCAGATTAGAATAAACAAAAACATAATTCTAGGAACTAGTTAGGTAATAATATATTTGTTTTAAGAAAAGAAAGGAAAAAAAAAAAAAAAAAAAGCTTCCATTACTTCTGGATTATTGAACATATTTGTCCTTGGTAGTTAAATCTGACTGAAAAGGGGAAGCCCCATTGATACATAATGTTGTGGCGTTGCAGTTCCATTAGTTGGGGTTTCATGGATCGTCTTTTAGTAATAGTAAGTTGGGATAGGTCAGCAAAAATTTGATAATTGTGTCCTTGAAAATTAAGTTCCTTTTTTTCTCTTGCAGCAATTAGTATTTGTTCTTTCGTTCTGTAATAATGAAATTTTGTGATTATATCACGTGGGGGTCCATCTTTCTTTTTGGCTGTGAGGGCTCTGTGTACTCTGTCCAGTTCTAAACGTTCAATAGGGATATCTGGCTTTAGTTCTTGTAATAGAGCAGTAATAGTAGATTGCAGGTCTGTCACAGTTTCAGGTATTCCCCTTATGCGCAAGTTTGAACGTCTGGCTCTATTTTCATAATTTTCTAGCTTAGTTTGAAGTATTAAATTCTCTTTTTTTAATTGTTCCAATTCTGTTATATTTTCTTGGGTTGTAATTTCAATTTCATCCATTTTTATTTCTAAGGCTGCGGTGCGGTTTCCCAGCTCTCTTATTTCTTTGGTTAGGCTGTTTGTTATTTGGTCTGAGGTTTGTTTTAAAGCCTTATGAAGCATCTTTTCAAATTGTAATAATATTACTGGGGATACTGAGGAGGCTTGTGGAGAAGTTTGTGAGAGGATTTGTTCTGTATCTGACTCAAATGGAGAGTCTTGCTGTGACATTTTCTGTCTGTGAGAGCGCCCTGATGCTGTATCTTGTGAGGTGACTGGAGCTGCTTCAGCTGCAGTGAGTGCCTGTGAGCTCTTTGTGAGGTGATTTTTATTTCTGCCACGGTTTCCTCCCAGTACCATATTTCCTGCCCAAACTTTCACAGTTTGTTCCCTGGGGCAAAAAGGTTCAAATGGATACCTTTTGAGCCTGCAGGCTCCGCTTTGTCCTTCTCTGCTCTCCTCAGCGGTGTGGAGCTCTAACAATGCATGTCTGCTATGCTAGGCTCCGCCTCCTGCTTCCCCCGCAGGACTTTTTCTAACATCCTGCAAGCGCACTGCCCCAGTGTGAAAGCACTCAGGCTCTCACACTGGGGCTGCAGGGGAAATGTTTTTCAGGCACTTTACAGTCACTATTTTTAGCCCAAAAGCACCTGAAAAACGCCCCAGTGTGAAAGGGGTCTAACAGCACTGGTGCGTGCTCACACTTGAGCCCCGTTCTATGCATCCATAAGACACATAGAACCACGGCTTGGCCCTGTCTCCCACTCTCTGCTAATTGGCTCACTGGCTGTGATTGACCGCAGTGGGATCCAATGGGTCCTACTGCTGTGTCTCAGCCAATGAAGTGAGAGAGACCTGGGACAGCCAAGGCTCCCGTGCACATTGCTAGAGAGAAGGGGCTCAGGTGAGTATTAAGGGGCGCTGTGGGAGGAGCAGCACACAGAAGGTTTTTATCTTCATGCACAGAAAACTTTCAGGTTTTAGGACCACTTTAAATCCTAAACCTTACCTATTACCGTTCATTTAAAGACTAACTGGTGAACAAGATCCTAACGTATGATGGTGTTATTTTATGACTGAATAGGATAAAGTGGTGGATAATAAATTGGTGGATGGATGGATTTATGGATGGTTTACTTAAATATGTTTTTACACTTTTTGAAATAAATATTTCAAATTAGTGAATTCAGCATCTAATCTGAACATTTGGTCTAGGTCAGTAACTTAATGGAAATACTAAAGATACTAGATTAGCCTGACAGACAACTAGTATTATAGTTTCCTTGGTATATGTTTTTTTTTTTTTTTTTAATGTTCACCTACAATATTCTTGGTTTCAGTAAATTGCACATTAACATTTAGGTCGCAGATCAGCAAGGACTATATATAGGCTGAAGTTCCAATTTATGATAATTGCTTCATGCTGCTTTGCTCTTATCTTGCAGACACACTGCAGAGTCTACAGATGAAAGGGATCATTTGATGTAGCAGCTTTCAGTGACCAGTATAAATCTCACCAGGCTGACGCCTATTTGGCTAATCCCCATGCCCACACAGAAAAATAGATTGTTTGGCAGCACTGGGATTCTGTTAAATGCAAGGTAATCTGTTATCAATTTTTTTTGCTGACACTGGAGCAGAGTGTTCTTAGATATTCATTGTCAGCAAGCTATTACAGAAAGTGCTATTAACAGCAAGTTTAGTGGATTACATTATATCCTCTAGTGAAATATTGATCTCACCAGGTGTAAGTTAATATAGATAAGATAGATTGATCTTTGCCTTTCAGTTGATCAAGAAAGTCCCGGAGCAAAGGAACCTTAGCGTAGGGACCACATGACTGGAGGATGCTGGGAAATAGATGCACCAGGAAATCAGGTGCAGGAAAAGGCAATGTGAGGTGGACACAGGGCGGTGCTAGCCAGCACGTCCTGTGTCTATTAGTGGGGCCAGGGGCGGAACCAGTCATTCAGACACGTGCAGGAGAAGAGGTAATGCCCTGCACACATGACCGGTTTTGCCATCTGAATAAAGTCTGAAGGTTTTTACAACGGAGTTTCGATGTAATTTTGTTCAAGCTGTCTTGCATACACATGGTCACACCAAATTCCGACCGTCCAGAACGCAGTGACGTACAACACGTAAGACGGGACTAGAAAATGGAAGTTCAATAGCCAGTAGCCAATAGCTTCCGTCTCGTACTTGCTTCAGAGCATGCGTCATTTTTGGTGCGTTGGAACAGCATACAGACGAGCGTTTTTTCCGATAGTAATTTGTTCCGTCGGAAAAATATAGAACATGTTCTCTATCTAAGTTCCTCTGAATTTTCGACAGAAAAAGTCCGATGGGGCATACACACGGTCGGAATATATGATGAAAGGCTCCAATCGGACACTTTCTGTTGGAAATTCCGCTTGTGTACGCGGCATAACACATAAGCAGTTGTTTGTGTTGTTACCTCTTATGGAGAACCTGGTGAGGCTCATCGAACAGCTGCACTCAGAAGCAGCACTGCTCGGGCCACAATAGTTGCGGAGCGGCTACCGGAGATGCGACCTGAGAAAGTTAGGTCGGCTCCCCCACCCTCCACGCCGCTCGCGCGAGGGTCTCAGCCTCCGGCGCGTTTTTAGTCCGGATCAGCAGCCCAGGGCGAGCCGGCACCTAGGGAGTCTGGTCCCGGACTCTCCAGGGCCCCAGGCTACGCAAGATAACCCCGCTCCAGCCGGGGGGGAGGAGTCCACAGAAAAACAGAGCGGCGGCCAGGAGGGTGGTGTCCCTGTCCCCCTCGCGGCCTAGTGCAGTAGTGGGACAGGAGTTTGGCGGCAGCGTGTAAGGGGCCTTTAGCCCTGCTTGATGCAGCCCTGCACAGGAGCCAGTATGGAGCTGGAGCGGGCCCCTCCCCCAGGGCAGCTGCGGCCATCGTGGGAAGAAGCGCAGGCCAGGATGGGACGGCATCGGTACCGGAGCAGCATCTGCGGGCAAGCAGAGGGCCCCGTGCAGGAGGAGTTGGGTGGAGAGCTGCGTGGACCGCCGGGCTCCGGTTGATAATGTCGCCCGGGGCGCCCGACCCTTCAGCTACCACAGAGTCCCCTGCTTGACAGGAGGACCAACACTCGGTTGGAGATCTCATGGACGCCTCTGCGGGGATCCGGATTGATGGCTGGTCGGTTGGTTTCCCCTGGGCAGTCTGGTAAGTCCTCTTCTGTTCTTTGTCTATTTCTTCTCCTGTTCTTTGTTGTATGTGTCCCTCCCTCCCTGCTGTCCTATTGGGTATTCCAGTTGGGGGTGGGCCAGTGGCGACACTCTTGGCTTCGGGTGTGGGGCTTGGGTCTTCAGGAGGGTCGGGCTTCAGGGATGCGTTGCTGTAGCAATTAATGTCATCTCTGTTAGCGGGCTGTAGGGATATGGTGAGTAGGGACATCGTAGCTGTTCCCCCTGCTGCCACAATCCCGTCTTATATTGGTGAAGTTGTGGGTTCTAATCCAGGTGAGAATGCATTTTCGTGGCGGTTGCTCCGCAGGTAAGTAAGGGGTGAGTGCCTCTTCACCGGCTGTGGCTGGGGTTTCCCAGGTAAGTATAGATGGGGCTTCCAGTCTGGGGGGGGGTTGGCAGTGGAGGGGGTTCATCTGTCAGATGCGGCTCATTGTGAGGTCTACGTTTGCTATGAGGGCCCCCCCTCGGTGCTCACTTACACTAGGAGGTGCGGGAGAAGATTTGAAAGATGACTATGTGGAGATGTTGGCGCTGTTGTTGCTCGAGAAATCTAATAGATAAGGTCAAGACAGATGCGAGCAAAGTGGAGGAAGAGGAGTAGCGGCATTATCGCCCTTTCCAGGGCACTTTTGAAAAGGGGATGCAGGCATTTAACATAATGGCACAGGAGAATTGTTCAGCTTTATCTGTTTGTTTGTTTTCCATTAGTGGGGCCCGGTGGGGCCCAAGCCTCTTCGCCATTCGGCCTGGGAAGCGCAGGGGGTGCTGTTGACAATTCAACAAGGGCATTTGCAAGTTCGAGGGATCATGTTGTTTTTGCCAC
Organism: Aquarana catesbeiana; assembly: GCF_042186555.1. NCBI lineage: Eukaryota > Metazoa > Chordata > Amphibia > Anura > Ranidae > Aquarana > Aquarana catesbeiana. The sequence goes on from NC_133326.1 coordinate 344,264,978, forward strand.
GGGTGGCTGGGCTGCGGAGGTGCCCATTCCTTGTCTAACTGCTTCAAGAAGGGGAGGGAGCCGGGCGACGCTGGAAAAGGGATGACGGCAACCTGCAATCAGCATAAAGACATCCAGACGTGGTTTCTAGTAAACCGCGGAAGGAGGTATCTTTTGGGTAGGATGGCGGGTCCGTTTGCCATTGGGGGTATTGGTGGTTTCGCTGTTGGGGGTACCGAATCAGTTTCGGCTTGTTCTTCACCTTTTCCAACCGCAGGGTGGGTAGGTGAATGACGTGATTGATCCTGCCCTTTATACGGTGTCCTATGCATCCTTTGCGGTATGGTAGGGAGGCCCTGAGGAAAAGACCGACATTGAGTCAGCTTTCTGTTTGTTGCTGGTGCATCCGGATAGTGCACGTTTGTTGAGGTGGGGTTGAGAGGGAGAATATTTTTTGGATGGATGCCTGCCTATGGGTTGCGCTATCCCATTGTCCGTATTTCGAGTTATTCAGTTATTTTCTGGAGTGGGGGGGTTAAGGTTTTTTTCTGGTCTTTGCTCGATTTGGTCTTTGCTTGATCTAGATGATTGGTTCATTATAGGTCCTCCGGTCGTACGGCCTTGGCTTATTTTGTTGGCCACTATTCAACATGTTTTTCTGTGTTTTTGGTGTTACGTTGGCTCAGGTCAAGACAGGGGGGCCTGTGACAGTGTTAAAAAAATTTTTTGTGTGGGTATCATTATTGATACTGATCTTATAGAGTGTCGGTTACCAAGTGGTAGGCTGGAAGATCTCTGGCTCGCCGCCCTAAGTTGAAGTGGTGGGAGTTGCACACATTGTCAGGGTAACTCAACTTTGCGTGCCGCATTATGCCATGGGGAGGGTGTTCTGCAGATGCTTGGCGGCTGCTACAGGGGGGTTCTCGGCCGCGTATCACCTGTTCGGATAAGTTGAGTTCATGGGGAAGATGTGCAGGTGTGGTAGGTGTTTCTGGAGCTGTACAACGCAGGTCGTTCTGGTTGGCGCCCTTGGTACAGGTGAGGGAACTTGGGCTGTTCATGTACACCGCAGGGTTGGTAGGCCTTGCTGCTTATGTTCAGGGGCGGTGGTGCACAGACCAGTGGCCAGATGAGTTGGCGGGGCCCGCGGTATTCGGGAATCTTAATGCTGTTGCAATTGTTCCCCATAGTGTTGGCAGTGTAACTTTGGGGTGGGTTGTGTAAGAACCAGAGGGTTCGTGTTCATTGCAATAACATGGGATGGTACATGCGCTTAACTCTCTGTCGGCATCGTCTTTGCCGGTAGTTTGTTTGTTACGTCATTTGGTTACGGTGTTTAACATGGAACATGGTTGTATCTGCTGCGCATATCCCGGGGGAGGTGGCTGATGCGCTTTCTCGCTTAAAGTGGCACACTTTCCATCAGTTGGCACCGGAGGCGGTGCCGATCGGGGTTCTGTTATTTATGGGAGCCCGTGCTGGCGTGGTGATGTCGTTGGTTCGGTGGGCGGTAGCGGTATCCACCTGGCGGCCATACGAGTGGGTTTGGCGGGAGTGGCCTGAACGGGGGGGAGTGACCTTGGTATTGCCAGCTGTGACAATAGGCTCAATGCATGCATTAATTTTGGGTGGAACTGTGAAGAAGGGGTGTCTGTTGGGTCCTAGAATTTCAAGATGGCTGTTTTTTTGTTTAAATTGGGTGGGTTTGGAACATTGCCAAGACTTTCATAGTGAGTAAGGTTTTCAGGGGTTACAGGAAGTGACACTCCGGGCATGATTCCAGTATGTCCGATGTCGTTGGGAATATTGTAGGTGTCAGTAGGGGATTGCCCCAAGTTAATTTTCACCTTTGCAAGTTCAGCTGTTTAAGACGGCTTTTGTGGGGGCGTCAAGAGTGGGGGTATTTGTCAGCCCTTCCAAATCGTTAGCGGCGATTTGGTTGACCCGGATGTCTCTGGCCAAGGTCAGTCGGTTACGCTGCTTCTTCGCAAATCTAAGACAGATCCGTTGAGCAAAGGGGTCAGGGTTGTATCGGGGAGGGCTCCTGGGCTGGCGTTAGGGCCGGTCACAGTACTTCGGGAGTGACCGGGGATATGGTCTCTTGGCGGGGCCCCTGTTTATTTACGAAGATGGGTGGACTTTGTCCAGGTATCAATTTGTGGCAGTGTTCAAACGATGCCTGTAGGTGGGGGGAGTTCTCGGTGAAGGACTATTTGTCCCATTCATTTAGAATTGGGGAGGCGACAGAGGCATCGCGATGGGGTTTGAATGATCATATCTTGCAGTGAATTGGGCATTGGGAATTGCATCGGTTCAATTGTAGGTGCGCCGCACCTGTTGTGATGAGTGGGCGGGGGGGGGGGTGGGTCCCTTCTGGTGCTTCCAGTGTCTGTGTTTTTTGTTTGTTATGTGAGCTGTTTCTGGGGCTGTGTATGGTGGGTAGTGTGTGTGGTGATTGGTTTTGTGTTTATGTTCCTGCTGTGTTTCTGTCTTCCAGTCCCGGTGTGTATGATATGGATCCAGGGCCATTCTTACTTGCACTGGGGGGGCAACAGGGGCATTGGTGAGGCCAGAGAGGACAGTTGGGTTTCCTCCGGACATAGGCCATGGTACGGTGGTTAGGGATAACGAGTATGTGGTGGTCCAGAGTACTGCAAACAATTCAGCAATACGCTCCAAGGGATGGTGCCCCTGGATGTACTATCGTGGTATGTGGGGGGCAACGACCTTTGCCTCAGGGCTTCTAGAGAACTCATTAGTGATGTGAAGTGGGAATTTTTTCTCTGACTTTGTACGTCCTTCCTGGTGTAGTGATAGTATAGTGATAGTATGGTCAGGCATCATTGGTAGGGTGGACTAAAGGGGTCCTGGTCTGTGGAAGGCAAAAATAAGACCAGGATATACTGGTTAACAAGGCAGTGGCTAAGTTTGTGGTCCGTAATGGGGGGACTGGTGGTTCGCCACTGCGAACGGAGGGTGACATAGGCCTGTACTTGAGGAGCGAGGGGGTGTATCTGTCCACAGTGGGCATTGATATGTGGTTCCTGGGGCTCCAGGTAGGGCCACAACGGGCCTTATGGCTGTGGTGGGTCGCCCATGTGTAAGGTGTCACTGATGGGTGTCTGTGGCAGGGGTCTCTGGTTCCTGAAGGTCGGAATTTGTGGTTGGTATATATACATATATAGATGTATATATTTCAGGGATATGCAATTAGCGGACCTCCAGCTGTTGCAAAACTACAAGTCCCATCATTCTTCTGCCTCTGGGTGTCATGCTTGTGGCTGTCAGAGTCTTGCTATGCCTCATGGGACTTGTAGTTCTGCAACAGCTGGAGGTCCACTAATTGCACATCCCTGATATATATAATATATGGTGTGGTACGGGTTGGGACCTATCTTGGTATGGGTACCTTCCCTATCTGGAAATATGGGCTATCGGTCAATGAGCTGAATGGTGCAAGAACGTGATAATCATTTGTCCCTGCGCTGGTTGGATCTCGTGGCTAGGGGCCAGGATGCTGTGGTGGTGGTGGTCAGCCGGTGAGATAGCATCCATTACCTTCTTTCGTGAACCTCAGACGTAGCAGCCAGTTAATTGGTTGGTGTTATATATGTTTATATATATGTATTTATTTATATATATGTATTGAAAGTAAAAAAGGTTATTTTATAAAGTGGATAACCTTGGAATTAATAAAGGGGCCATTTATTTGGCCATTTAACCAAGAAGGTGTTATGTGTTTAATTCTAATAATTGAAGTTCAATGGTAAAGGTGGGCTAAGGTTGGTTAGTAGGGCAGCTAGCAAATCAGCTTTACACCAGTCATGTTTTCTCTATGAAAATTTCAGATCAGAGGCTTCATTTTTAACTAATAACTCCACCCAGTCTGACCCTACAAAAACACAAGGATACCCTCTCCCCATATGGCTAAGGAACAGATCCCAGGGTTCCTTTATTACCCATAATTAATATCAGGCTACATCAGGAAGCCATGGTTTCACCATCGACTGAAAAAAGAACTGTAGCTGACCAATAAAAACTTGAAAAAAAAATATTTTCTGGGCTAATCACATGTGTGTGTGTGTGTGGACCTATCCCCCTTTCACTTAATATATGAAATTATCTTATATTGATTATTTAAACAAACATTTTTTGCTTTTTACTTACAATTACCTTCTTTTACATACAATTATGCTGCGTACAGACGATCGGAATTTACGACAACAAATCTTCGATGTGAACTTGTTGTCGGAAATTCCGACCGTGTGTATGCTCCATCGGACATTTGCTGTCGGAATTTCTGAGAACAACTGTTTGAGAGCTGGTTCTCAAATTTGCAGACAAAAAAACTTGTTGTCGGAAATGCCGACCGTGTGTACACAATTCCGACACGCAAAAGTCTACGCATGCTCGGAATCAAGCTCATCAAGCGTTGCACACGGGACAGTCATAGATTGCACGCATTGCACACAGGACGGTCATAGATTGCACGCATTGCACATGGGACGGAAATAGCACACATGGCACACAGGACGGTCAAAGATTGCATACATGGCTCACGGGACGGTCATAGATTGCATGCATTGCACACGGGACGGTCATAGATTGCACGCATTGCACACAGGACGGTCATAGATTGCACGCATTGCACATGGGACGGAAATTGATTGCATGCATTGCACACGGGACGGCAATAGATTGCGTACACGGCACATGGGACGGCTCGTCCTTCCTGTTTTACGACACCGTGTTCTTGGCGATGGGAACTTCCAACAACATTTGTCTGACCTTGTGTATGCAAGACAAGTTTGTGCCAAAAAAATCCACGGTTTGGTTGTCGGAATGTCCGATCGTCTGTCAGCGGCATAACTGTTTTTCCTTTTCCTGGCTGAGTGAAGCACTGGTAGTGTCACCCTGGCTTTAGCTTCCTGGGAACTTCCTGTCACATGTTCCAGGAAGCAGATCTAGAGTTGCAGGCATAGTTCCAGGAAGTAATAGGAGATGGATTAATCTGTCCTTAGTAAAAATAGCCACAATGAGAAGAATGGGGAGGAACAGAAAAAAAAAGGTATGCAAAGAATAAAATGCCTTTAATTATTAATACATATCTGTTTGTAGATTGCTATTGCTAAACTTTTCTAAAGGTGCCTTTGTTGTAATTTTTCTTATTCAGTCTGATGAATTTGTAGGCATATAAAATTAAGCATTGCAAACGTGGTATGATCAGAAGATAGAAAGAGTAACATGATTGTCTGAAATAACAGGGCAATAGAGCGAAATACAAAAAACATTAACCAAGTGCATCAAATTAAGTGAATTGAACCAGTGGGGGTGACTGTTGAGATGGAAGGGTCAGGAGAGTATGGGATGGCTACAAGATGTGGATGGAGGAGAATAGGTAATGGGGAGGAGAGGAAAACAAACGGATTAATAAATATAATGGAAAGATCTGCTCACACTCTTACAGGATCGAATGATCTTGATCAAATCCTGCAGGGAGATAGTGAGATGTCCATGCCTGTCAGATGGTCTGGAACATCTCTATTTTTGTAAGATGGAATAACACATGTATATGAGCTGCTAATGCTGCACACCCCAGAATGTAATACAGAATGGAAAATTCCCCCACAGGGTTTTTTTAGCAGCCAAGAAAAATATTTAAAATTGTTGATTAATATTCTTTTATTTTATCAAAAAGCAATTAATAATTTCATGAAAGTTGTAAAAAATTAACTCTGGCATTTACATGAAAATAGCATACCTATCAATCATAATGAAACTACACATGTTATGAAACCCGTTATTAGCATTTTACTGCAACCTAGTCTTCCACCTGATACCCCTACGTGTTTCGACCCTTCTAATTATGGTCTTCTTCAAGTGGGATTTTTTTATTCTATTCAGGGAAAGAAAGATATTTATATATCTCAGTCTCATTTTGTATATTAACATTACATCTAACCACACAGAATAGTGTATATTTACCAATTATGATGATGGAGACGAGAGAGACATGTGCTGTAGCCAGAGATTTCTTTAAAATCTAGTTTCGGTGATCCTGGAACCGTTCATGTGTCGTCTCTGCTCTCCTTGGGACAGACCCCACCTCCAAAGAACTTACAAGACACCACTTTTTTGGACTTCCAAGGGAAAAAAAGGAGAAGAGCAACCTGTGATCTATTGTGGCAGCCTTAGTATTTTTACAAATTAATTCAAAAAGATTTTTTTTAAAAGAGTTTTTTTGGCTGTTAAAAGGTTGCCAAAATGGGCAACCACTAACCAAATAATTGAATCATTATTTTTTTATTTTTTAACTATAAATTATTTTATTTATTATTAACCCCTGCGGGTTGATGTGTTAATAAGTTATTATATGTTTGTATTACTCTAACAGCAAAGAAACCATAGAGATCATTGTATATATATATATATATATATATATATATATATATAATTAATGTAATTAATTTTATCACAACATTTCCACTGATTTTCATATATATATATATATATATATATATATATATATAAAAATCAGTGGAAATGTTGTGATAAAATTAATGTGAATGGAATAAAATGAGTGATTGTGATAAAATCAGTGAAAAAGTAAAAATTAAATTGGTATGAGTTGATTAGAATTAGATAGGTGATTGTGGTAAAAAAATTATAGCATGGGCGTTTAAGAGATTTAAATGAATTGATTAATAAAATGTGATATGCTTGATTGTAAATTAAATGAATAAATAAAATAAAAACAATATGAAAAATCTTAATATTGAAAAGGGAACGCTCAAACAATATAATAATTGTACTGTGATGGATTGAATATAAAAAGGATTAGTGTGGTGAAGTGCACAAATAGGTAAAAAAAAGAATTTCTGTGTTAATCATTCAACAGATTGAAGATTTAGAACACACCCCAGCCCAGACACTTACTTGATGATAAGATTTGTCCAATATGTCTGTGTGTCAGCAGCTCTCCTGGGATCACTATAGGATCCACAGGAGCTTGTATCATTTTTTTCTCATTAAAATTTTTATTGTTTCACAGAAAAGCAACATAGCAGCAAAATTAACAATGAAGTCACAGAATGTAACAATAGACTACTGACTGACATACCAGTTATACATTTAGAGAAGACAAAATTAGAAAATCTCATGTTTAGTATACTTTAATCATTCATTATCACGTGAGATTCATTTCTGCACCAAGGAATTTTGGGGCCCTGCTCCCCTCCAGACACCCCAAAAGGGATCATATTGTGTCCAGAGAGGTGCTGAGGACCCGGCCCTCAGTGTCTAGTACTGTCCCTAGATGGTTCTCCTAGAGACGAGATGAAATACCTTCGTCCTCCTAGGGTACTATGTTTGTAAAGTATCTCAGTCTCTAAAAGTGGATAAAGATCCTTAACTCCATTGGTCTAAAGTAGAACATATAGACCTAAACATAAAGTGATGAAATGGTTTCCATTTGATATTCTTCTTGGTGAGAGCGACAAGGAGGGGTTTTAATGATCTCCTCTTTTGAATGGTGAACGGAGAAATATTCGCAAATATTTGGATGGCTTGTCCTTGGAACTGTAGCTGGTCCTGTTGGCGGGAACGTTTCATCACTTCTTCCTTAATGGAGAAATAGTGTGGTTTTACCACTATGTCTCTTGGGGTGCCATCTTTCCTGGGAGGACCCAGGGATCTGTAGGCCCTATCCAGTTCCAATTTTTGTACTGGAACCGAGGGGATCAGGAATTTAATTACTTCCTGTACAGCAGACTGGACATCGTTAATTGATTCTGGTAACCCTCTGATCGGAAAATTGTCTCTCCTCAAGCAATTCTCGATCGTCAATCCGGGCCTGAGCAGTATCAAGCTGCTCCTGCAAGTGTAAATGGTCCATATTTTGGTTCGCCCTGGAGATAGTAACGTCCAGCTTATGCTCTATATGCTCAATTCTAGTGACCAGGTTCTGGAAATCTGATCTGATTTCACCTGTGATCCTGTCTAGCAGCTTTGAGATTTTGGAGAATAATTTAGAAACATTGAAGGTTACATCAAGAGCCTGTGCAGACTGTGCTGTGATGGAGTCTGGGTAAGTAGGGGTTACTTCCAGTGAGGACAGTCCATAGGGCCCCATGGAGCGCTCTGTCAGGGACACGGTGGACGCTGGTAAAGGGGTGGTAATCGTGGGATCAGGGCCTGGTATTTCAGGAGTATATGGGATATCCACGGCCTGGTCTCGTGGCTGAGATGCAGCCGCCATCTTGAAATTATCACGGCCATCCATGGTCTCAAACTGGGGACCCAAGGCTCGTCGAACGTGTCCGCCCAGCATATACCGGTGCTCGGGTGTTTCCCCTGCTGTCTCCCGTTGTTTGGGGGGTCCTGGAAGCCGAACTCCACGGCTATCGTTGCTGTATGACCGGCGCTGTGCGGAGCTCCGGGCTTATGCCGCCATCTTGGGAGTCTCCGCGCATGTGCCTGCTTGTATCATTTTATACTCACTTTTAATTAGGTGCAGGTGCTTGCTCACCTCCTCCCCCTATGTATGTCCTGGCTGCCAGTATGGCGGTCTCCTTGGCGTGCCCCGGCCATCATCTCTGTGGCAACCGCTTGACACTGACATCACATGCACACACCACTATGTTGCGCATGCACACAACGCCACAGGATGTCCAGTGATGAAACACAGAACACCGCCGGCATGATGAAGCTCCCTCTTGTGGTGCTGATGGAGATTGCACCAACCGTGTGTCGGGAAGTTGAATGGAAGGCGGGATACACCATTGAATGGAAGGCGGGACCGATACATCATCGAAAACTAAAAGATACACTACTTATGATAAAAGAGTCATAATCACAGAATACATACAAGAATATATTATCTCTAATGCTCTATAATTTTAATGTGTTTTTTGTAATTCATTTTTATTAGACTTTTTTGATATATAAAGTGTGCTAAAGGTCTGGCTGACCTTCCGGTTGTTGTTCTAATTTCTGAGAACAATTGAGTTCATTCTGTCAGATGAGCCAAAAAGAGGAAAAAGGAAAATATTATATCATTTAACTAGTTTTGTTGGATGCAAATCTATTACGTATGCTGCATTTTTAAAAGAGTTTGCAGCCGGCAAAACTAGTTAAATGGTATAATATTTTCCTTTTTTCTCTTTTTGGCTCATCTGACAGAATTAACTCAATTGTTCTCTGAAATGAGAACAACCGGAAGGCCAGCCAGACCTTTAGCACACTTTAACCGTTTGCCGCCCACCGGCCATCATATGACGGCCAGGCGGCGCGGCTCTCGTTCTGGGTGAGCGTCATATGATGTCCCTCCATTTAAACAGGGAATGCGCGCGATTGTGTGCCTGCATCCCTGTTCCTTCGGTGGCGGCGAGTCATCAAGACACCACTCTGACGTCACGGGGAATGCCACAGGGAAGTCCCCGTCAAGTCCCTGTGCGTCAGGGGGGGCGGGGTTACCGGGTGGCCTCGCCCTCCGTTATTTAACAAGTGTCAGAAGACGAGAAGCGTCACACAGCGGGAGCCTCCCATGGATCGGAGCGGCCCGAGAATGAAGAAGGGAAGAAGACGCCGCGGAGGAAGATGTCGGACGAGAACACTGGAGGAAGAAGCAGAAGAACCAGAAGAACCAGAAGAAGAAGATGGAGGAAGAAACTGAAGGAAGATAGAAGAAAGAAGATGGAAAGAAGAAGCATTCAAAGGAATTGTCAAAAACTGTCTCTTGTCATTTTAAACATTTTTGACAGTTTTTTTGTGAAATGGTAGGGGTACCCCGTTACCATTTCACACAGGGGGGGGCCGGGATCTGGGGGTCCCCTTGTTAAAGGTGGCTTCCAGAATTCGACAAGCCCCCTGCCCACAGCCCCCCACAACCACTGGCCAAGAGTTGTGGGGATGAGGCCCTTGTCCTCATCAACATGGGGACAAGGTGCTTTGGGGGGGACCCCAAAGCACCCTCCCAATGTTGAGGGCATCTGGCCTGGTACGGTTCAGGAGGGGGGGGCGCTCTATCGTCCCCCCTCTTTTCCTGCCGCCTGCCAGGTTGCGTGCTCGGATAAGGGTCTGGTATGGATTTTTGGGGGGACCCCACGCCAATTTTTTTTTTAATTCTGGCGCGCGGTTCGCCTTAAAATCCATACCAGACCTCAAGGGTCTGGTATGAATTTTGAGGGGGACCCCTACATCATTTTTTAAAAATTTTGGCACGGGGTTCCCCTTAATATCCATACCAGACCTGAAGGGCCTGGTATGGAATTTGGGGGACCCCCACAACAGTTTTTTTTTTTATTTTGGTTCAGGGTTTCCCTTTGGGGAAATCCCATGCAGTTTTGTCGGACCGGCAATTCATTAATTGCCGCGAGTAGTTTTAAATGACTTTTTTTCCTTTGAAATGTCATTTTGCTGTCAGACTGTTCTAAACACGGGAAGCATGAGTCCCTTTACAGGCATACTATAGACACCCCCCAGGTACGAAATTTAAACTTTTATTGTTTCACTTTAAGCATTATTAAAATCACTGCTCCCGAAAAAACGGCCGTTTTTGAAAACTTTTTTTTGCATTGATACATGTCCCCTGGGGCAGGACCCGGGTCCCCGAACCCTTTTTAGGATAATACCATGCAAATTAGCCTTTAAAATGAGCACTTTGATTTTGAACGTTCGAGTCCCATACCCTGTTTCCCCGAAAATAAGACCTAGCGTGATTGTCGGTGATGGCTGCAATATAATCCCTACCCCCCAAATAAGCCCTACCATGTTTTCCTGAAAATAAGCCCTACCCTGAAAAGAAGACCTACAAGGACTTTAACTAGGGCTTATTTGGGGGGTAGGGCTTATATTGCAGCCATCACAGACGATCACGCTAGGTCTTATTTTCGGGGAAACAGTGTAGACGTCAATGGGGTTCTAACGTTCGTGCGAAGTTTTGGTCTGTTTGCAAGTTCTGGTGCGAACCAAACCGTGGGGTGTTCAGCTCATCCTTAATCATCGCCCTTCAGAGTACCTGAATACCAGTCACCATTCCATCAGAGTACCCGAGTACCTATCTGTAGCCCATCATAGTACCCGAGTACCTGTCACCAGGCCATCAGAGTACCCGAGTACCTGTCACCAGGCGTTCAGAGTACCCGAGTACCTGTCACCAGCCCATCAGAGTACCCGAGTACCTGTCACCAGGCCATCAGAGTACCCGAGTACCTGTCACCAGGCCATCAGAGAACCCAAGTACCTGTCACCAGCCCATCAGTGTACCCGAGTACCTGTCACCAGGCCATCAGAGTACCCGAGTACCTGTCACCAGGCCCTCAGAGTACCAAAGTACCTGTCACCAGCCCATCAGAGTACATGAGTACCTGTCACCAGCCCATCAGAGTAACTGAGTACCTGTCACCAGCCCATCAGAGTAACTGTCATGGAATTTAGTAGACCAGACTGTGTGGACTGCACAGAGGAAAACAGAAACACAAATAAGTGAATAATAATGGTGTTTATTTAAGTAGGTGACAAGTAAGTGAATATAAACAGTGCAAAACCAACCACAGACCCACAATCAACAAATAGTATATACAAATAAATGAAGATACCAGAATCATAAACAAGGCCATGCCGAGGTCATACACAGGGAGGTCAGCAGATGGGTAAGGATGGGAAACCAACAGGACAGGGAGAGGATGGATGGATAGGCTGCAGGGCAGGGATCCAGGGAAATCAGGAAACAGGAGGGACAAGTCCAGGATGAGCTCAGGATAGGGATCGGATCAGGTCAGGTCAGGACAGATGCAGGCTCAAGGTCAAGATAACAGGCAGCAAGGTCAGGGCGCAGGGAGAGAGATACTAAGGCAAGCATGTGAGGGCTTGCCGGGTATTTATCAGACTGCAGTAATTGACCTCACGTTACACCTGAGCTCAGCAGATGCTGTCTGCCATACACTGCTGGAATAAACCCGCTGGTGGACACTGGTACTATAGCCCAAGGATGCAACAGTGCCACCAGCAGGTGAGTCCTCTTATTACAGGTCCTGGGTGTTGTAAGACACCCGCTGATGGACACTGGTACTGCGATCCAAGAGGCCGACAGCGCCACCAACGGGTGAACCTTTTCATGACAGTAACCGAGTACCTGTCACCAGCCCATCAGAGTACCCGAATACCTGTCTGCAGCTCATAAAGTTACCCGAGTACCTGTCTCCAGCCCATCAGAGTACCCGAGTACCTATCTGCATCCCATCAGAGTACCTGAGTACCTATTTGCAGCCCATGCCTCATAGAATAAACGTTGGGGTGTTTGCTTTCCAAAATGGGGTCATTTTGTGGGTAATTCCACTGGGCTGGTGCTCAAGGACCTTCAAAAGTGTGATAGGTAGGAATGAAATGAGATGTGTAATTTATGCGCCTAGAACGCCTGAAGGTACTACTTCAATGTTGGGCCTCTGTATGTGGCCAGGCTGTGTAAAAGTTTCACACATGTGGTATAGCCATACTCAGGAAGAGTAGCAGAATGTATTTTGGGCTGTAACTTTTGCTATATACATGCTATGTGTTAGAAATATCTTATACATTGACAACTTGCGTTATTATTTTTTTTGCACATTTTCCAAAAACTTCTGGAAAAAAATGAACCATTCAAAAGACTCATTATGCCTCAGATTATACATTGGGGTGTTTTCTTTCCAAAATGGGGTCATTTAGTGGGCAATTCCATTGTCCTGGGGCTCCAGGGCCTTCAAAAATGTAATAGTCTCACACATGTGGTATCGCCATACTCGGTAAGAGTAGCAGAATGTATTTTGGGGTGTAATTTGTTGTATGCATATGCCGTGTGTGACAAAATAACCTGATAATAATACAATTTTGTAAAAAAAAAAAAAAAAAATCTTCATTTTGCAAAAAATTGTGAAAAAAAATTACAAATTAAAAAAACTCACCATGCTACTTACTTAATAACTTGGAATGTCTACTTTCTAAAACGGGGTCATTTGGGGGATATTTGTACTTTCCTGACTTGTTAGTGTCTCAAGAAATGAGATTCACCTGATGTACTGAAGGCCTGATCAGATGTGATCAATTTTCAGTGACTGGCGCCATAGTTTGTAAACTCTCACAAAGACCAAATAATATACACTAATTTGGGTTATTTTTACCAAAGATATGTAGCAGTATAAATTTTGGCCAAAATTTATGAAGAAAAATTACTAATTAGCAAAATTTTATGACAGAAACAAAGAAAAAAGGCATTTTTTTCACAAAATTTGTGGTCTTTTTTTATTAATAGCACAAAAAATAAAAAACCCACTAGTGATTAAATACCACCAAAAGAAAGCTCTATTTGTGTGAAAAAAAGGGCGCAAGTTTTATATGGGTACAGTGTTGCACGACTGAGTAATTGTTATTCAAAGTGTGAGAGTGCTGAAAGCTGAAAATTGGTCTGGGCAGGAAGGTGGTGTAAGTGCACTGTTTTGAGGTGGTTATATATCAAAAAAAGTCTAATAAAAATGAATTACAAAAATCACATTGAAATTATAGAGCATTAGCGATAATATATTCCTGTATGTATTCTGTGATTACGACTCTTTTCTCATAAGTATTGTATCTTTTAGTTTTTTGATGATGTCCTGGTCCAGTGCCCTCTCTGCATCCAGGGGTAAGTATCCCGCCTTCCATGCAACTTCCCGGCACGTAAGGGAGAAACATTTTATGTCTTTCTCCCACCTTTTGCTCCCGATTGGTGCAATCTCCATCAGCCCCAAAAGAGGGAGCTTTATCGTGCCAGCAACATTTCGTGATCATTGCTGGACGTCCTGTGGCATTGATGCATTTGCGATGTAGTGGTGTGTGCGTGTGACATCACGGCGCATAATATATCACAGGTGCTTGCTTACTCTTCTTCTTTTTTCCCTTGGAAGTCCAAAAAAGTTGTCTCTTGTAAGTTCTTTGGAGGTGGAGTCTGTCCCAAGGAGAGCAGAGACGACACATGAACGGTTCCAGAATCACCGAACCTAGATTTTAAAGAAATCTCTGGCTGCAGGACATGTCTCTCTCTTCTCCATCATCATAATTGGTAAATATACACTATTCTGTGTGGTTAGATGTAATGTTAAAATACAAAATGATGACTGAAACATAAAGAATATCTTTCTTTCCCTGCATAGAATAAAAAATCCCCCTTGAAACAGACCATAATTAGAAGGGTCAAAACGCGTAGGGGTATCATGTGGAAGACCAAGTTTCAGGAAAATGCTAATAACGGGTTTCATACAATGTGTAGTTTCATTATGATTGATGGGAATGCTATATTCATGTAAATGCCAGAGCTAATTTTTTACAACATTCATGAATTTTTTAATTACTTTTTGATAAAATAAAAGAATTTTAATCAACAATTTTGAATATTTTTTTTGGCTGCTAAAAAACCCCGTGAGGGAATTTTCCATTTTGCATCTCTATTTTTGTTGTCATTTTTATGGTAAGGGTTAAGTTCCTCTTGAAGGGGATTGTCAGGGAAAGAACCAAAATCAATACTGTCAGCATCGCCGTGTCCCTGCTCGCATGCGTGGCGGAACGGCGCTTCAGCGCGCGCGCATTCGCGGTTTAGTTGAACGGCGCGCGCGCATCCGCACTAGTGCACGCATGACGTGAACCCTCTGCCTGCCTATAAAAGCTGCCTTGCTGTTTAGCAAATTGCTGGTTTGTCTCTCAGCTTCCCTGTGAATTTGTTCCTGTTTCCTGCTTATCGATTTACCTGTTGTGACCCGGATTGCCTTGACCTACTCTGACTCTCTCCTGGATTTTTGACCCCCTAGCTTGTTTAACGGACTTGTTTACCTCTGGTGTTTGACCCTCGGCCTGTACCTGGATTTGCCTTCTCCTGCCTTGACCCTCTGCCTGTGACCTGGACTTGTCTTCAGTCTCCAGTACCTTGAACCTCTGCCTGTTTGGAACTTTGCTGTTGTCTCCTGTGTTTGACCCTCAGCCTGCTCTTGGATTTCTCTCAGCCATGTACCCAGACTCCCAGCCTGCCCTGGACTTTGTGCTCCTGTTGATCCGCTGGGTCCATCACCTGCCAACACCTGCACAACTATCCAGCTCCTCGCTGACCTTCACGCAAGATCTGCCCATCCTGCTGGTAGCTTGTGCCTCTTCGTGCAACTCACCCTCTGTACCATCTCCAGGGGGTGGAGTGCGCTTAGTCGCAAGAGCGAAGAGCTCTCTGCATCTTGGTCTCGGTGAGTACCCCTATCTGACAGTACAAACCAGCCATGTCAGAGGCCAACAGAGCGTGTTTTCCTCTTGAAGTACTATGCCAGCAGGTCACAGCTCTCACAGAATCAGTCCAGAAATTACAAGAGGGTTATGTCCAGATCGACGGTCGCCTTCAGCAACTTGCCGGAATACCTGCACCAGCATCCGCAGCTTCAGCACCCTCCAGTGGGGCCTCCTCTTCTCAGGTCCAGTCCAATCCTGCTGTAATGATGGCTATTCCCGAACCTAGAGTCCCCACACCGGAGTGCTTCATGGGGGACCGAAAGAAATTCAGAGCATTCAAGAACACCTGTGCCTTGTACCTAGCCCTTCAACCCAGGACTTTTTCCTCTGAAATTGTGAAGGTTGATTCATCATCTCCCTACTATCCAAGGAGCCACAGGCCTGGGCTCACAGCCTCATGGAACAAAGAAGTGCTCTACTAAATTCTATGGATACTTTTTTTGAGGCTATGGGTCAACTATATGACGATCCGCAGCGCACCGCCACAGCCGAAGCTACTCTACATACTTTGTTTCAAGGAAGGAGACCGGTTGAAGACTACACTGTGGAATTTCGTAAATGGTCAGCAGCCGGGTGGAACGAGGCCGCCCTCAGATACCAATATCGCCAAGGACTCTTGGAAGGTCTTAAAGACGAGGTGGCTTGGGTTGAGATCCCTGCTTCTCTGGAGCGTTAAATCAGTTAGCTACCAAACTAGACAGGCGCATGCGGGAGCGGCACTCCGAGCGTTTCCAGGCTCCCCGACCCAACTGGATGCTCCCTTAAGCTTCTTCTGTTTATTCACCATCCCTGGTTCCTTCAGCCACCCCTGCTCCGGAAGGAGAACCCATGCAACTAGGACTGGTCCGATCTCCTCTCACCCCTGATGAAAGGCAACGGATACGCCAAGCCAACCTATGCCTGTACTGCGGAGGGTCCGGACATTACCTACGCAACTGCCCTGTGAGACCTAGTAAGTTGTTCCCATTGTCTATTATGAACTACCAGGCCACAGGTTTTGCTCAGTCTTACGTCAACTTTCTGTCTCCTTACAGTTGCCGGAAGAGGAGATTCAACTACTGGCCATCATTGACTCAGGGGCATGCAGCTGTTTTCTGGACATTTCCTTAGCCCAAAAATTGCACGTCCCGTTCCAGAATAAGAAACAAATCCTTCTGGTCCGTCTGGCTGATGGATCCCTTCCTTGTTCCGGACCAGTTTCACAGGAAACTCAACCCATCCTTACCACCACAGTCTCCGGTCACCGAGAGTTCTTATGCTTTGACCTCATCAGTTCTCCTTTGTTCCCTATTATATTAGGGCTCCCTTGGCTACAAGCTCATGACCCCCAAATTAACTGGAATAAGAAAGAGATTGCCTTCTCCTCTTCCTACTGCTACCAACCTTGTTTTATTCCAGCTCCAGCTTCCTGCTTGACAGTGGTTCCGGTATCTGACAATCTCCAACACATTCCTCCAGTATACCTCGAATTCAAAGACATCTTTGATAAGAAAAAAGCTGACTGCTTACCACCTCACCGATCCTACGATTGCCCCATCGAACTGTTACCTGGTTCTGAGATTCTTTTCGGACGCAAATTTCCCCTGTCTGAAGCAGAATTGGAGGCTCTTAAAATCTATATTGATGAGAACCTGGAAAAAGGCTTCATTCGCCCTTCCTCTTCTCTGGCTGGTGCCAGTATTTTCTTCGTTGGAAAAAAAATGGCTCTTTAAGACCTTGCATCGACTACAGGGAACTTAACAAAATAACTATTAAAAACCGATACCCACTGCCACTCATCCCAGAATTATTCCAGCGTTTCCGGACTGCCTGAATATTCTCCAAGTTAGACTTACGGGGTGCATATAATCTTATCAGAATCCGTGCTGGTGATGAATAGAAAACCGCCTTCAGGTCCCGATTCGGGTATTATGAATATTTAGTGATGCCTTTTGGGCTATGCAATGCCCCAGCCACTTTCCAACATCTGGTAAACAATATTTTTCGGGACTATCTTGACAACTTTGTAGTCGTTTACTTGGATGACATCCTCAATTTTTCCGCCAAAATTGAGTTAGACCGAACCCATGTGAAAAAGGTTCTCACCATCCTCAGGAGACATAGACTGTACCTCAAGGCTGAAAAATGCGAGTTTGAGAAAACTATTGTTCAATTTCTAGGGTTCGTCATCTCGACCGAAGGGGTCGCTATGGACTCACAAAAAGTCAAGGCGATCCAGGAATGGCCTGCTCCAGTAGACAAGAAGGGAGTTCAACGGTTTATTGGTTTCGCTAACTCCCATCGAAGATTCATTGTAGGCTTTTCTTCCATTGTCTCACCCATCACTCAGCTAACTCGACAACACAGTTGTTTCCAGTGGTCCCAAGAGGCTCAGGAAGCCTTTGTCAAATTAAAGACTTTATTCACCTCTGCACCCATTCTGCAGCATCCAGACCCAGTCCTGCCCTTCGTGTTGGAAGTTGATGCCTCCGAAAATGCCATTGGAGCCATTCTTTCTCAAAGACGGGGTTCTAAGGCACTCCTGCATCCTGTAGCCTTTGCATCCCAGAAACTAAGTCCCCCAGAGAGGAAGTATGATGTTGGTGACCGGGAATTGTTAGCCATCAACTTCGCTCTGGAGGAATGGAGATATCTGCTGGAGGGTGCGTCCCATCCTATCACAATTTTTACTGACCACAAGAACCTGGAGTACCTTAGGACAGCCAAACGCTTAAGACCCCGACAGGCACAATGGCACTCTTTTTCTCCAGGTTCCAACTTCCATATTTCATATAGACCTGGTTCCAAGAATGGGAAAGCGGACGCACTCTCCTGGATGTTTCCAGAACCTCTCCAGTTAACAGAGCCCAGTACCATTTTGTCACCACAAAATTTTTGTCTTCTTATTCAGTCTGATCTGACAGCCGCCATCAAGACAGCATCCAGTCATTGTACTGATCCAGAGGTACCCACCTTGGAGAGACACGACAACTTGCTTTGGGCCCGGAATAAGATTTTTGTTCCTCTGGAAGTAAGACCTTTAATCTTAAGAACCTTTCATGATCATAAACTAGCTGGTCATTTTGGAACACAGAAGACCTCAGAATTAATTTCCCATTCCTTCTGGTGGCCTGGTTGGAGGTGGGACTGTAAAGAATATGTCTCCTCATGCATTTCTTGCCAGCGCAGTAAGGGGTCTAAGGCCAAGTCTTGGGTGCTGCTGAGGCCCTTACCCATCCCAGAACGGCCATGGGCAGAAGTTTCTATGGACTTTATTGTCGATTTGCCACCCTCAGAAGGATTTACCACCATTCTGGTCGATGTTGACGTCTCTCAAAGATGGCACACTTTTTACCCATGATAGGCACTCCTTCTGCTCTGGACACAACCAACATCTTTATTAAAGAAATAGTAAGGCTGCATGGGGTATCTGTAAGACCCCATTCACACAGGGGCAACACGACTTGCAGGTCGCCTCAGCGAGGCGACCTGCAAACGACTGCCCGGGCGACTTGCAAAACGACTTCTGTATAGAAGTCTATGCAAGTCGCCCCAAGTCGCCCCCGAAGTCGTACAGGAACCTTTTTCTAAGTCGGAGCGACTTGCGTCGCTCCCCTTAGAACGGTTCCATAGCACAGAACAGGAGGCGACTTGTCAGGCGACTAGGTCGCCTGACAAGTCGTCCCTGTGTGAATGGGCTATTAGTATCGTCTCAGATAGAGGCGTCCAATTTACCTCCAAGTTTTGGAAGGAGCTCTGCAAGTCACTGGAAATTAAGGTTTGTCTCTCTTCCGCATACCACCCTCAGAGCAATGGACAGACTGAGAGAACAAACCAAACCTTAGAACAGTATCTCTGTTGTTTCTGTTCCAGTTCCCAGGATGATTGGTCTTCTCTTCTGCCCTACGCAGAATTTGCTTATAATAATTCCATACATACTGCTACTGAGCAAACACCCTTTTGGTCAAATTTTGGTTTTCACCCCTCTTTTCTTCCAGACTCCGTTCCTGAAACCTCAGTCCCTGCCGTCCAAGATCAAATAACCTTTAGTCAATCAAATTTTCAAAGGATCCAGGAGACCATGCAAAAGGCTCAAGACAGTTACAAGAAGTATTACGACAAAGGAAGAAGTAACCTAGACTTCAAAATAGGTGAGAAAGTTTGGCTATCCGCCACTAATCTCAAGTTACCTTGCCCTTCACGAAAATTGGGCCCCAGATTCATAGGGCCATTTAAGATTAAAAGAATGGTGAATCCTGTAGCCTTCAAACTAGCGTTACCTAGCTCCTATAGGATACACCCAGTTTTTCATGTATCCCTCCTAAAACCAGTAGTCCCCAGTCCATTTCCTGGAAGAGAGGAACCTCCTCCTCCTCCAGTTGAAGTTGATGGAGAGAATGAATTTGAAATAGAAGCCATACTAAACTGCAGAAAGACGGGTAGACAACTTCAATATTTTTGATAAATGGAAGGGGTATCCCCCCCGAATATAACTCTTGGGAACCCTCTGGGAACCTGCATGCTCCACGGTTGATCAAAGCCTTCCACCAGGAACATCCAGAGTTAATGGCAAGTTTGGGCATCCAGAGGCCGCCCCTTGGGGGGGGGGGCACTGTCAGGGAAAGAACCAAAATCAATCCTGTCAGCATCGCCGTGTCTGTGCGCACATGCGCTTCGGCGCACGCGCATTCGCAGTTCAGTTGAACGGCGTGCGCGCATGCGCACTAGCGCACACATTACGTGAACCCTCTGCCTGCCTATAAAAGCTGCCTTGCTGTTTAGCAAATTGCTGGTTTGTCTCTGAGCTTCCCTGTGAATTTGTTCCTGTTTCCTGCTTATCGATTTACCTGTTGTGACCCGGATTGCCTTGACCTACTCTGACTCTCTCCTGGATTTTTGACCCCCTAGCTTGTTTAACGGACTTGTTTACCTCTGGTGTTTGACCCTCGGCCTGTACCTGGATTTGCCTTCTCCTGCCTTGACCCTCTGCCTGTGACCCGGACTTGTCTTCAGTCTCCGGTACTTTGAACCTCTGCCTGTTTGGAACTTTGCTGTTGTCTCCTGTGTTTGACCCTCAGCCTGCTCTTGGATTTCTCTCAGCCCTGTACCCAGGCTCCCAGCCTGCCCTGGACTTTGTGCTCCTGTTCATCTGCTGGGTCCATCACCTGCCAACACCTGCACAGCTATCCAGCTCCTTCACACAAGATCTGCCCATCCTGCTGGTAGCTTTGCTCTTCGTGCAACTCACCCTCTGTACCATCTCCAGGGGGGTGGAGTGCGCTTAGTCGCAAGAGTGAAACGCTCTCTGCATCTTGGTCTCGGTGAGTACCCCTATCTGACAGGGATTCTCTGCCTAGTCTTCCCCCCATTTGACAGCACTGGCCCAATCACCAAGCACCAGCACTGTCAGAAGAGAAGAAATGATGTGAGTCACATGCTCCTTCAAACCCAAAAGGTTAGCGTTAAAAGTTATAAATTGAAATTTGCTTTACAGAATGTTAATATGAAACCAGAAGGCAGCAAAGAGGAATGTCATGGCATGTGAAGAAGCAATACACTGCAGTTCCAAAGTTTATTAATGTGTCTGACCCTAGTCGACTAAACGAAGCTGTAGCACATGATATCATTATTGCAAGTAACAAAAACAACTGTACAAAGATTTGGCACAGCATGAAATTAGCTTCAGGCCCTCACGCTGCTAATTGTGTGTTATTTTTAAATTCTAGGGTTTATGGCCTTGTTTGACTTCCACAACACACAGCAGCTGTTTTATTGAGAGAAGAATGGGCATAGTTTAGTTATGGGATGGCCTGATCGATAATCCATCCTAACTTACGTGCAATAATGGATCGTGCAATAATTGTAGTGTGGTAATTGCCACACTGTTTACTGCAAGGGTTATGGCTGGAAATAAAGTATTGTAACACTTGGATGCAGAGCCCATGGACTGGGAATCTCAACAACTCACAGAAGCAATTTAATAAAAGAGCCATTGTTGTAAAAATGTATGTGGTAGCTTAATTCATAATCCAGCTTCAGTTATAAGAAAAATTTGTTAATGCTTGGGAACTGCACAGCTGACTTCTAAAAAGCTGTCTGACCACCTCACAATAAGTAAAGAGGGTTATATTTAAAACCCAACTCCAGGCTCACTAATGCACACACACATTTTAGAAGAGGCTCTATTACATACCATTTTCCTCACTCCAGTAGTCTCCCTCATTCTGTGTAACTGGTTCTCCCACAGCCTTCTCACCCCCCTTATGTACACTACAGAGTCAATATACCTGCAGCTGCACTGTACATGCTGAGTCTCCACCCACAGAGGAGAGCTGTGGGGGTAGGAGGACAGTGCCAGTGCCAGCAAGAGCAGAGAGTAAGGTAAGAAATAGGGCCTTTTCTGCAACCCCCTTGACTTGCCTCGTACACACGATAAGAATAATAGACGAATGAACATCTGTTTTTTTGCATGCTAGTCTCATATCGAACACCAATAGGTTACTAAAGCTAAGAAAAATCTTACACGTCAGAATACAACCTCCAAAGTGATGTAATGTATTGTATTGTAATGTATTCTTTCATTTCTGAGCATGCGTGGTCTTGGGCACACAATTGTTTTTATCCAAATAAAATACTAATTGCACGAAAAGCGTTTGTTCTGTTACAAGAAAAATTTTTGTGGTTGTTCCTTCAGACATTTGTGCATGAACTGTCGTAATTGGCTCTTGAAAGCTGTGTACTAATGAATAGATTATTAGATGATCGCTCAAAAAACGATACATCTGATTTTCTCATCATGTGTACTAGGCATTAGCAAGTATTTAACCTTTGCATTGTGGGGGCGGGGACACTTCAAGGGTTTTCTTATTGTTTTTCCCTGAGTTAGGCTTTAAATCCCATCTACTGGAAAATGTTGTGACCCCCTAATCCCTCCCCCTACACCCCCTCTCAGCCTGATGATCCCGCACTACAATCTGGGCAAGCAGCCAAACAGGCTTGTTGCCTCCCATTGCTGAGACCTCATCATGCTGCTGTAGTATTCTGGTGCCTGAGAGGACCCAGCCACAGGACATCTAATGAGAAATGTCCATGTCTCCCATGCAGAGATGTGGACATTTGAAAAGGGGCCCTTCCACTCTGCAAAGGGTCAGCTGCTGGCTCTCATGGGCAGCACATTTATTAAATATCCTCAGCATGGGTCATCATTCTATGGAATGTTATTATACAGATTGTGAGTAAAGAACTGTATGGTAATCTTTCATATATAATACCAAGAAAAAAGTTGTTAACACAGTAAATCCAGCGGATTGGTGCAGGATTGCCATAAGTAAATTGAAAAATTAATTCTCATTCTTAAAAATATAGCACATGAGCATAATGAACTTAGTATGGTCTAATTAAAAGAGAATTTACAGGACCTTGAAAAAACATGTAAGACTGAAAAAAACACGTATGAAAGGATTATAAATACTTAGTTGGATCTTTATCAGCCTCTGGGAAGAAGTCACCTGGAAGTGAAAGACCCCCTTCCTAGCCCACACACTCAGTATAGACCCCCCTCCCTCGGTATAGAGCCCTTTTGTCAGTTCAGATACTCCTTCATTACAGACCTCTTCCTCACCATAGACCCTGTCCAACTATAGACTTCACTCCCTTTGTATAGAACATTTTTCTCAGGATCCTCCTTCTTCAGTACAGACCCTTCCTTCACTATACACCCCTTCTAATTATAGACTGCCCTCCCTCAGTACAGAGGCCCTTCCAACCCACCCTCTCAGTATAGACTCCCCTCCTCCAGTACATACTCTCTCCCACAATACAAGTCCCCCCTCCAGTACAGACCCCCTCTTTTGCACAGAGCCCTCCCACACTATAGACCCCCTCTCAATAGAGACCTTTTCCCGTACAGTACAGGCCACCTCCCTTTTTACGTACCTTACCAGTATGGACACTGCCTTGGTACAGACCAAACTCCCTCCCAGACACCCATCTGTACATATCTCCCATTTCCCTCCTCGGTTCAGGCTGTGTCACGTAATGGGAGCCAAGGAGGAGTCTCCCTTGGGGGATTTCCAGCTCACAGCAGAATGTACTGTAAGCAAATGAACTTTCTGTAGAAAAAAAATAAAAAAACAGCGTAGATGTCCCCCCATAATCCATACCAGGCCCTTTGGGTCTGACATGGATTTTAAGGAGGAGCCCATGGCAATTTTTTTTTAAAAACGGTGTGAGGTCCGCTCCAAAATCTATACCAGACTGTTATCTGAGCATGCAAACAGGCAGGCCAAATACTGCTCAGTAAATAGGAAAAGTTGCTAGAGCTTGGGTATGGTGATTCATTTCCTTTTTGCTGACTGATTTTCTGAAGAGCAGCAACAGCACCAGAAAATTTTGGAATGAAGCCTGTGATGAGCCATTCACCTTGAGCGGTATATCTTTTGTGAATCTAGTTCATAACTTTCGAAGATTGGTCACACACGTTTTCAAAACAGGAAACTATATCTTGCCCAATTATAAAGCATTCTTTGGGGCGTGGGATAATTAAAAAATTCTGCATAAATTGGTCTCACCTCATACTCTACTGTTTTTGCGCCAGTTTTTTTTTTCCCGTCTTTGTTGCACACATGGCTTCAGCATGGCAAATATTTAATTACCCACATTTTTAATGATTTGGGTGTCCTATAATATGAGACCCTTAAGGCAAAATGTAACCTTGAAGCTAGGGATGTTTTCCAGTACCTACAAAATAGTACCCCAAACCCATAACATTCCTGATCACTCCTCTCACACAGCTTTTGAGAATGCTTTTTTACACAGCCCTGGTGGTCCTAGTCTTAGGTGTACTCGTTGCTGTCTTTTTCGGAAGCGTCTGTCCCCCTTTTCTATGTGGCTAAGTGACCTACTAGGTCACACTCTGGGGGGGAGATTGGGCACAAATGTGCACGAACACGGCTAAAAGTTCAGCGGGGCAAATTATAAGGTTCTCCTCCGATGGTACCTTTCCCCCTTGCATATTTCATGGGCAATCTCCATCTGGTCCCCTAAGTGTTTTCGAGGATGTCAAGGGAGCAGCTCTTTCAAACAGTTTGTTATGACTGCCCTAAAGTAAGAGTTTATCAGATGCTCTACACAGTCACAGGTAAATGCTTTTCTAAGGACCCCTAAGATGCCCTATTGGGCAGACGACCTGAGGGGTGTACTAATATTTTATTCGGATTGGTCACACACATTCTGATGGCAGCCAAACGGGTTATAGCACAGTCAAGCACCGAGTTTCAAAAAGTAATGGCCTTTGAGAAAACGGCTGCTAGACAAATAGATAACATCTAAATTTCGTAAAATATGGGAACTATGGATTCAGTTCTTTAATGCTGAGTCACTGTTTTTGTAGAGGCTGGATGCAGGAGGCTTGTGGGCCTTGTGGGAATATCAACACATCTTGATAAGAATATTCAAAACTAAAAAAACTTACTTGCTCATTAAGAGTGGAGTTCTGCAAATGTTTCATAAAAACAATGGTACCTGCCTCATGTTTGCTAAAGAACACCTGGATGTTCCCCCAGCTTCAATGGAAGATTGCTTGGAATAAAGGAGAAAAGTTAAACTCAATGCTACAGGTTAATATAATAGATGTGGAAAGGAGGCGCCTACCTCTATTCAATTTAACACATTAATTATCATGACATGAATTTAAATTGAAACAAATAGGGGTTGGTTTACTAGAATTGGAGAATGCAAAATATGGTGCAGCATTGCTTGGTAGCCAATCAGCTTCTAATTTTAGCTTGGCCAATTAAGCTTTGACGAAAAAAAAAACTGGAAGCTGATTGGTTTTGAATTATGCAATGCTGCACCATATTTTGCACTCTACAGTTTTAGTGATTATACTCCATAGTGTAGCTGCCCTGTGCACTGAAAACTTGTAACCTGTGTATAACGTGAAAAATCAGAGGCTACATCCAAAAATTAATGACTCAAAAACAAATATAAAATCCATAAACTTAGAAAAAAGTGTCCCAATATTGTGATCAGAGCGGCGGGGCAGTTATCCCTTCATAATACCAAAGGCTGTCTATATTGATGCCTGAATATGGCAGTATGAAATGTAAATACAGTATTGATCACTTTTTATGCATTCAATTTTATTATTAAAATGACTAAACTATGAGTTTCTTCTGATATATGTTGCATATTGCCTATGAGGGAGCTACATAAGTGGAGCCTTGGAACCAGATAGCTTCTGGGAGATTGTAAGTATATTGAGTACTCCTTGATACCTGTATTGCTGGAATTCATAAGCACTTATTGACCTTCTTATGAGGTGAGTTTGCATTCTTACAACACAGGGTGGCTTATGCACCACTTTAGGTGGAGTTAGCGGTCCCTGGTATTCTCTTTTCTTAAAAAATATAAGCCCCATATCATTTGTCTTCAAGAGACCCACTTCACCAATGCAAAAAAGCATCCCTGGCTGACCACCCAGTACCACGCCACCCACACTAACTACCCCCGGGGAGTCTCTATTTTGCTAGCGAAGTCCCTCCTGGCTGAGATTCTGATGGTTAAGACAGACCCAGATGGGAGATTCGTTATAATTACTATTAGTATTGTCTCTACTGTTTTTACACTAGTTAACGTGTATGTCCCCCCTCCATTTTCCCCAGACTTACTCTCTCACTTGTCCCTTTAATTATTATCTAGATCCCCTGGTCCCTTACTATACGATGGGGACTTTAATGCTGTACTTGACCCTGACATAGACTGCTTAGGGGGTGGGGGCAGGTCCTATCCCTTATTTGTTGACTGGACTCAAGTGTATGGTCTGAGATATTACTGGGATATGGTGGTGGAAGCACCCAGATGAGCTTCACTTTTCCTGCCACTCTGACTCCTTCCACACCATGTCTCCAATAGATATGGTATTTACCTTTGCTGAAGTACTCCCTATTGTTCAGGCAGTCTCCGATCTACCTAGGGGTGTATCTGATCATGCCCCTCTTTCTGTGGATAGCTGTAGAGAATATGAGCCCCGCCTGCTGGACCCCCACTAAAAAACGTATGCTCTATGTTACTCAGAAGACGTTTAAACATGGCAATAAGTTGGGCCACCTAATTGCCTACCTGACTAGACTTGACCGCACTCCAATCTCTATTCCCAGGATCCTGACTTGGTGGGGGGAGCCACAGAGGAGTTGTCAGGGGACCAGTTTTATCCAAGGAACTCCACTATGATGTTTAAATGGAACAAACGGGCCAAAGCACAACTTCTAACCTGGTAGAAAGTGTTCTCCAAAAATGAGTTCGACGTGGGATGCACAAAAAGCACTCAGCATTGAATCTGTCTGCGAGACTGCAGAGTAGTCTGTGGGGCGGTAGTTCTATGGGAATCCAGAAGCCCCTATGCTTCTCAAATTGTGGTGGTGGGGATAAAAAAAAAATGAATGACTGAGAATATAAATTGACTATCACACATTAAAAAAAAAAAAGGAAAAAACCATCCCAGACCAGTACACCACTTCTCGAATAGAAGATGATCTGCAATGTCTATTGGGGGTCAAATGGTTTAGGGTGTGGGACTTAAAGTGTTACTAAACCCAGGACCCTGCATTCACTATATCTAATCTCCCTAATCACCTCTCTCTGTACACAGAACATGGAAATGCAATCATTTTGGTAAATATAAACTGCTAAATAGCTTTTCTCATGAGCAGTTAGAGCAGTCGTGTGACTTCTATCAGTGCCTGGTTAAAGCTTCTAGGAGGAGTTTTCATACTGCACTGGCTATCCTATTAGGATTCAGGAACCCTGACCCTCTGTCTGGACAGTGCTGATTGGCCCTGTGATGATCACATGCACTCTTCAAAAAATCCCCCTGATGAAGACACGTGACCCTGTGTCAAACACGCGTAGGGGAATGGCCAGGATGGAGCACGGAGCCTTTCACTCCACTGAGATGCGATGCACAGCTTATCCCTCCTGACAGGCAAACTTTGAGGCAAACTTTGGAGACTGTGATCAGATTGGTGCACTCACGCACCTTGCAAATGTGAGTACCCTAATGTAGGGAGCTTTTACCCTAATAAATATTTATAAACGATATCACACTATCCAGTTTTTCTTTTCCTTTATTCCCAACTGTGGAGTTGCTGCTGAAAACTGTGTATCTGGATTCCATCACTGAGCCATGGGATGGCTCATAAGCATGTTTAGACTAAGTCTCACAGCTGAGTCGCACGCTCTGAGGTGAGCGGCTGTCCCCGGGGGGTCACTGGATGGCACTTGAGCATGGAATTCTGAGCACTAAGCACGAAGATTAATGCACGCACGTCGGATTTTTTATTAACTGTTTTATGGACTTTATGTGCATTTCTTTCATATATTGGACTTTAATAATCACGTACCACATCTTGGATTTGATATTCACACTCATTGTGTGGCACTTGGCACTTTGCTGTATTTTGCACTTATCACTGTGATATATTTATTTATATATATATATTTTTTTTTCACTGTAAATTTCAGACTATATAAATGATTTTTTCATCCATTATATATACAGGTAGTAGTTCAGTAATTGCTACTCTCATTCTAATGGTATACATCTAGTATAATATTTAAACATTGCACTTTAAAATCACTTGTTTTATTTATCCATTTCAGCCTATATTGCCTGATATATTGTTATGATTAGATATAGGAAGGCCTGAAAAAGAAAAACAGAAAAAAATATTTTTCAGTTTTTTTTTTTTCAAAGCCTTTTTTGTATTTTTTTTTCAGAAAAGTAAAAAAAAAAAAAAAAAGTAGTGTGGAATAAGTTATTCTACATTGAAAAACAATATATCTATGACATTATGACAATATTCAAACTATATACCATGAAGACCCTAATGAAGGATTTCTGCAACTTTTTATGTAAAAGCCTTACATTATTGTAGGTTCTCTCTCTGTATTACTTTATTAGGGGGGAACTGCATGGGGAAAGGCTCCAGTTTACCTTGACTGTTGGCTCCATCTTGTACCTCCTACAGTTGGGTGATTGTTGGGATACAGTGAGGAACATAGATACTTTTTTTTTCGGGGGGGGGGGGGTCAGTCTTGGGTACCCAGGGGACAATGATTAACGTGCCTGCTACATGGTAAGAAATTGTGGGTGTGTGGAAAAATTGTGCTTAAAACCCTACTCACTATGTATACAATAGCGTATATCATAGCCCTTGTACCCAAAAAATATGCTTTAATTACAGTGCTATAACTAGGAGTCTAACAGACTTTAGCATATTGGTTTGTAAAATTTTCCCACTGCATATGCTTTCCTAAACACAGCCTACCTTGAAGAAGAACTTCATTAACAGTGACTACTGAGCAACCAGCATCTGTATATTATAGCATAAATATTAAAAGGGTTAGGAGTTTGTCATATAAAGCCTAGCGTATGCAATCACCTTTAGGCAAAACTCTACTGGTGGCAGCAAATCCCTGTAACAGCAAACATTGTATGAAACAAAAAAAGGATAGGCGAAGGCCTCTCACCACACCAATGCTGCAGATGACCTCCTGATGGCGATTAATCTCCCCTACTCTGTCCTAACCTCTGTGTGTCCCCAGGAACTTCCAGGTGGTCTGTGTTTTCCTGGCACAGCTGCTCTCTCCCCTGGCTCACACTGCTCATGCCTCATCTGGTTTTGTACACAGTACTCTACTGCAGTCCTCTGTCTACACCCAACTTCTCCTCTACTGCATGTGACCTGCTCCCCAGTCTCTGCTTGCTCCCACCAGCATACTCTCTCTCCTGTGGGCCCCATTTATGACCTTTACTTTCTCACACTTCCCGCCAGACCTTTCTTTTTGCCAGTGGATGGGACCAAATCAGACTGCCAATGCAGCGAATCAGAGTTCTTCTCCCTTCCTGCAGGGTTCTATCAGCAGTCATGCCATTACATATCATGAGGCCCTGCACAGACTACCTGGAAGGGACCCCTCTTGGGTACTCAGATAATTATGAGGCATGGCATGGGTGTGGGAAAATTGTGTAAGCAGTGGGAGGGGTTTAAATGTAAGCCTATGTACAGAGTGCAGGGATCAGAAGTATATAATGTACAGTATATAATGTGCGCTGCGCATGCGTGGGCTGTTGTGGGTCAGTAAAAACAGGTGGCTGAGCCCAAGTTTTACTACTCTCTGGCCACCCACCTAACGTCTAAAATACAGCTGGAGAAGTGCTGTTCACATGCCATGGCTGCAACCCTTTGCATCACACCTGTGAAAAATTTAACACGGCATGTTGTGTTGATCAGGCTCATTGACACCCAAGTCAGTGAGGCTGTGCCACAACTGTGAACCAAACACTTGGCTTGTGATTGTGGTGCATTGGTGATGCAACACCATTACAAACTGCAATTCCAAAAAAAAAAAACCACAGGCATTCCGGGGGCGACAGGATCACCTCCTGAACACCTGACAGCATCCACTTAAACGTACCCTGAAAAGTGATCCACTGTGGACTGCTTTTCAGGGTTTTGACTAGTGTGAAACAAGCCTAATAACAGCCATTGTAATGCCACCAATATTTCTGTCCTTTTAACGTGGTGATAGTAAGCTGACTTGTATGCTGCACAGGTGTCAGGTTACTTTTACCCTGTTAAAAAGGACAGGAATATAGGAGGCATTACAATGGCTGTAATTAAAGGGGGGGTACAGGCACTTCTAAAGGCTCTCTGTGTTTCCTTCATTTCTACTGGGCAACACATTTCTCTCCTCTCTCACCTCGATCAGTGGAGGAACTTCATGACAGGCAGTTCAGGCACTTCAGTACAGTTCTCCCCTCCTCATCAGAACTGCCTCTAATCCCGCGGGCTTCCTGTAATGCAGGTGTGGGATGAAAGAAGTCTTTTGCAGTGTAGCAGTGTAGTACAGTGCGCTCTCCTTGAGAAGGCAGCGTGAAAAAAACAAACATGCCACCACCCACCGGCATCGTGGGGATCGTGGATGATGTCAGGACAGGAGGGAGGGACTTTTGAGGAAGTTTCAGCTACCTATTGGCTGAGGAGGCAGTAGTGGGTGGTGGCATGTTTTTTTTTTCCGCTGTTTTTGTTTTGTTATGGAAGTGTAGGAGACAGGTTGCGGCAGTGACAGGATACAGGCTGCGTGGCTCCCGGAGCTAGTAGTCCAACAGCTCCACTAGCCTAGCTGCTGTCACTGTGCCACTGACAAATGCTCTGGGGGGGTTTCGACCTCCCTGACCCCCCCCATTAGCTACACCCCATGGATACAGTAGCTAATAGTTTTTGTCCTCTCAGGCCTTTACGGACAGATAAGAGGGTAAATTTTTTATGACTAATCAGTTTATCTGATTTCACTTTTAAATGATTTCTATTAATGTTCTTTGCCATCACAGCATAATGTTTACTTATAGTCTGGTCAGTAAATTGTTTTTTTCTTTCTCTCCTCTCAGTAAAATTGTGAGACCAACATTTAGAGTTTGGAAACATTTCCACAGTGCAATTTCTGCTGAGAGCAAAGCTGCAATTTGCAAATATTGTGAGAAGAAATATTCTTTTCCAAATGCTACATGGATGACAAAACACATCCTTGCATGCCAGAGGTGCACTAAAGACGAAAAGAATACTTTATGGAATTAAATGAGGAGGACCATAATGTAACTGCAAGTAGCTTTTCCTTCTCATTCCAGAAACACTCTTTCTGCTGCTTCTGGATCATCACAAAGTGTTTTTTCACCATCAGAATCTTCAAGCAAGGAAGTGTTGCAAACCACTGCTTCACAATGCCATGAGGTACCATGTTGAACTTCCAGTGACCGAGAGAGTGAGAGCAATAACACCAAATTGAACACACCTGCTCCCCATTCACACCTGATATCTTGTAACACTAACGAGTCACATGATACCGGGGAGGGAAAATGGCTAGTTGGGCCCAATTTGGACATTTTCACTTAGGGGTGTACTCACTTTTGTTGCCAGCGGTTTAAACATTAGTGGCTGTGTGTTGAGTTATTTTGAGGGGACAGAAAATTGACACTGTTATACAAGCTGTAAACTCATCACTTTACATTTTAGCAAAGTGTAATTTCTTCAGTGTTGTCACATGAAAAGATATAAGAAAATATTTACAAAAATGTGAGGGGTGTACTCACTTTTGTGAGATATTGTATATACTAAACGTACATCTTTGAAATACCTCAAGATGCATCAGTTAGCGCTGGGTGAGTAAGGTGTGTTATCTTCAGGTATGCAGAGAAATCTCAAAACTTAAGGAGTAGTGCTTCATGTGGGTGGCTTCTCCAGAATTTAAATTTGGGACTGAGAAAAAGAATGATGACTGCCTCCAACAGCCAAGCCACCACTGTTTGTCTGGCTTCTGTTGAAAGAGCATGCTGGAAAACCAGCAGCTGGCCAGCTCCCAATCAGTGCTCTCAGTCAATGGCTGAGAGTGCTGCCCAGAGTGTACTGGTGGGGGCTGTCCCCCTGTAAGAACACAAAAAATTATCAGGGGAGATCGCTGTACTAACGTTGGATAGTGGGTTGAACGAAAAAAACACTAGTGGTGTGTACCAGCTATGCTTGGCATAAGAAATTTTTTAAAATACCTCAAGGTGTAGGGTGAAGGAGATGTGTCATCTTAGGTGTGCAGAGAAATAAAAAAAAAAATTCAGTGGCTCCTCCTGGTGTAGCGCTTCGAACCATTTAGCAAAGTCCTGGAGATGTGCATCAATTCCAAATGTTAACATTTACTTTATTGTTCAGGACATGCATGCACAGACACTCCACCCAGGATCCCCCCTCTAACATGAATGGCCTCCTACTGGGCTTAATCATGCAGCCATGACTGAGTCCCAGTAGGGATCAAAACATGTTAAAGGGAGGATCCTGAGTGGAGCGCCTGTGTTTGTGCATGTGCTGAACACTAAGATTGTTTTTAGCCTTTGGGAGTGGTGTGCTACTCCACGACATTTCCAAAGGGTCAAACTTCTGGCAGACACCCTGTGGGCTCTTTCAGATAGACTGGATCCTCTATCCCAAGGACCACCCTGTTTCCCGGTCACTTGTTTTAACAGCATGTCGCTTGATGCCAAGAGTCTTATGGGACAGGGGTCTCTCTAGTTTGGTATTTCCAATACTGCGAAAAGCTTGATAGTGGACATGGGCCGAACACCCCCTGGTTCGGTTCACAGCAGAACTTTCAAACATCACAAAAGTTTGGAACCGAATAATGAACCCCACTGAAGTCTATGGGACCCAAACTGGAGAAATCAAAGGAGCCCATTTTAAAGGCTTAAATGCAAGTAATTGGGCATACAATGATTATAGGGTGGCGATACCACATGTGTGAGACTTGTACACAGCCTGGCCACATACAGAGGCCCAACATTAAAGTAGCACCTTCAGGCGTTCTACTAGCATAAATTGCACATCTCATTTCCCAACCACCTATTACACTTTTGAAAGCCCTGGAGCACCAGGACAATGGAATTGCCCACAAAATGACCCCATTTTGGAAAGCAAACACCCCAACATATCATCTATGAGGCATAACAAGTCTTTTGAACGGTTCATTTTTTTTCCAGAAGTTTTTGTAAAATGTGGAAAAAAATGAAAATGCATTTTTTTACACAAAGTTGTCCATTTATAAGATGTTTCTAACACATGGCATGTACAAAGCAAAAATGACATCCCAAAATACATTCCGCTACTCCACCTGAGTATGGCAATACCACATGTGTGAGACTTTTACACAGCCTGGCCACATACAGAGGCCCAACATCCAAGTAGCACCTCCAGGCATTCTAGCAGCATAAATTACACATATAATTTTCTGACTACCGATCACATTTTTGAAGGCCCTTCATATTTCTAACACATACCAGGTACATACCAAAGAACAAAAGATTACCTGTGGTTTTAGAAGTGCAGTGATCTACAGAGGAGAACATCGGTCAAGGCAGCAGGCAGGGATGTGGACAGCGACAGCAAAAGCAATCGTCCAGGCAGCAGGCAGGAATACTGTCCATAGTTCGTACAGGCAGAGGTACTGTCAACACAGCCAAAGCACAGCCAAAGCATTGGTCCAGGTAGCAGGCAGGGGTGTCCAGGCAGAAATACCGTCCATAGTAAGTAGAGGCAGCAGGCAGATATATGGTCAACACAGCCAAAGTATTGGTCCAGGCAGCAGGAAGGACCATCAAGCTTAGGGCCAGGGGGACAAGGGTAGAGGCTTCTCCCACCCAAATCTCTTTGAAGCCTCTGGGCAACCAGACCCTGTTCTGGGAGCACAGAAAACGAAAAAACAGTTTTCTCTACTCAGAACGCTATTCTGAAGCCCCTCACATATGTGAGATTCCTGTGTACTAAAGTAGAAGGGCAAAAGATCAGTCCAAGTGGCAGGCAAAAACATGTTCGATTACAGGCTGAGGTTGGTGCGCGTGGAAGTCAGAAATGTGGTTTAAATCGTCAGGCAAAGACATGGTCGGTAAACAGCCCAGGGTCAGTTAATTAACATGTAAGGTAGTAACATGGTAGCAGGAAAATTATCCACACAGGCATTTGAAATGGGGAAATGGCATTCTGTTAATAATAAGGGGAACTAATATCTGTTGGATGTGTGATAATTTTTGAAGCAATCTCCCATGCGCAGGCCAGGTTGGGAGGGATATTGGGGACAATAATAGCTTGTATCTCTTCTTACTCCTCCTCTACTGCATACACAGCATTTCTTTTGGCGTCTTCGTCTAGATTCTGTGGGGGGAAAGTTATAAGGAAAATGTTGCTCGTGAAGTTGAATGCTTCATGGGGCAGGACCTTGTTGGTAAATTAGGGCAGTGACGATTTCTTCAATATACTTGAGGTAGGTGATATGTTGGTTTTGAGTTTCTTTTGGTAGCAGACCAACAAATTAAACAGGGCCATATAAAACAGGTGAAATGCAACTTTCTTATACCAATAACGGACTTTCTGGTTGACAAATAGGGTTGTGACATCTGATCGTTTAAATCCACCCCCCCATGTACATATTGTAGTCATGCACACATTCAGGCTTCACAATGGGGCCGCCTCTTCTCTGGATCTCCACCACGTTGTCATTGTGGATGGTAGAGAGGATGTGGGCATCTTTCTTGTCCCTCCACGTCATGGCCAACATCTCCTCATTTCTCATGAATGCCGATTCTCCGTTTTGCTATTTTTTTTTTAACAGATTTTGTGGAAAGCCCTTCCGTTTTATTTTTAAGGTACCGCAGGCCAGGGTTTGTTTACTGTAAAGGTGACAAAAAAGGGGCAGGCTGGTATAATACTTGTCAACATATAAGTGGTATCCTTTTTCAAACAGGGGATATGCCAGCTCCCAGACAATTTTCCCACTGGTTCCAATTATGTGGGGCAATCACGGGACTGGAGCTGGGAGTCTTTGCCTTCATAAATCCGGAATGTGAAGTCGTATCCAGTGGCTCAATCACATAATTTATTTCATTTCAACCCATACCTGGCTCTCTTACTTGGGATATACTGTTTGAAGTGCAGTAGGCCAGTTAAATGTATAAGGGACTCGTCCACACAAATTGTTTGGTCTGGGATAAAAACTTCTGTAAATCACAGGGAAAAGGAACTGATTAGGGGATGTATCTTGTACAATTTGTCGTGGTTGGGATGATCTTGGGGAGGGCACTGCGAATTATCATTGAAGTGTAGAAAACGCATAATCATGTCGTATCGTGTCCTGGACATGACAGCAGAATATATCAGCATGTGGTGGATGGGGTTGGTGGCCCAATAGGCATGGAGTTTGTTCGTTTGTAAGCCCCATATTGAACGTAAGGCCCAAAAATAATTAAAATTCATCTAGTGTTAGACGTCGCCACTGGAACATGCGGGCGTAGGATGAATTGGGGTTGGCAGCAATAAATTGGGATGCATACAGGTTGGTTTGGTCCACCATATTCTCCAGCAAATCTTGTGGGAAAAATAAATAAAAATAATCTAATTGGGAAAAA
The DNA here is from genome assembly GCF_042186555.1 of Aquarana catesbeiana. NCBI lineage: Eukaryota > Metazoa > Chordata > Amphibia > Anura > Ranidae > Aquarana > Aquarana catesbeiana. The sequence goes on from NC_133326.1 coordinate 344,300,211, forward strand.
TTTGTAGTGTTGGGCTGCACACCTGGCTGTGCGGTGAAAGGGGGGATGATAGCGGATCCTGAGTTGGCAGGCAACCATAAGGGGTTTGCCAGGGCATCGGGAAGGTAGGACTGGGGCTGGATTCTTCGGGTTGGACGTGTATTTCCAGTACTTGTGCTGGGCTCCTCTTCCTGGGGTCTGGCGCTGCTGGTGATGGGCAGGTCTTCTGATCTTGGTCCTGATTTGGTCCTGATCTTTGTCCTGATCTCCTTATTCTTTTGGGAGTGACGGATCGGATGATGGGAGCTCCCCGCTGCTCTCATCATCCGACATGGCAAGAATGGCATATGCCTCCTCAGGTGTGTAAACCCTTTGAGACATTACAGCAGTACTTATTGGTGGGCCTGTGTAATGGTACTGCTGGTGGTAGTGGTGGTGGGCCTGTGTGGTGGTACCGATGGTAGTATTGGTGGTGGGCCTATGTGGCGGTACCGATGGTGGTACGGGTGGTGGTACTGGTGGCGGTACAGGTGGTGGTACTGGTGGTGGTACCAGTGGGGGTACTGGTGGCGGTATGGTTGGCGGGCCTGATGGCGGTACTGATGACGGTACCGGTGGCTGGCTTGATGGCGGTACCCGTGGTGAGCCTGTGTGGCGGTACTGATGTCAGTACAGGTGGCGGTACGGGTGGCGGTACCGATGGTGGTGGGCCTGTGACAGATGGGCTGATTGACAGATGGGCTGTTTGACAAAAGGGTTGATTGACAGATGGGCTGTTTGACAAATGGGCTATGTGACTGACAGATCCAGATGATGTTGTGACAGGTCTTCTTTATTGGGGGGGCGTGTTGTGCACAATACAGTACTACAGACAATAAACTACACCGATCTCACTTACTGATCCTTGCTCTCTCCTCACACGATCGGTGTGTGAGGAGATAGCAGGGATCAGATAGAAACTGCTTCTCCAATGTTTACATTTGTGACCGGCTGTGATTGCACACAGCTGGTCACGTGATAAACAGCCAATTTTATTGGCTGTTTACCCTGATCAGGGAAGCACTGTGTCCAAGGGACGCGCCTTCCCCTATCCCCGCTCCGCGCACCTCTGGCGGCGCGCTCTGTGCGCGCCGCTGAGTCTTCTGTGTCATGTGATCGGCTGTCATTTTGACGCAGCTGATCACATGGTAAACATCCTATTTCATTGGCTGTTTAGGATGATCGGGGAAGCGCTGTGTCCGAGGGACAGGGATTATCCTACTGGACGTCATATGACGCCCAGTCAGGATAGCACAACCACTGCCTGGCTGTCAATCTGCTATAGGCTGAGCGGGAAGTGGTTGAATATAGTGCCCGGGGGGGGTGGCCCCTTAGTCTGCATGTAAAGTGACACATCTGTACCATGTAAAGAACCTGCTGCAGCAATAATTACATTTATAAAACCAAAGAAACATTTTCCCTGCAAGCTTTCTTTAACGGCTTGGGGAACCAATCTGTATGATGAGCCCACAATTTAGTGCACTCGGAACAAGATTAGAGATTTTTTGGATAAATTCTGTTGTCTCTTTCGCAGACTTTAGCTAGAAGTAACAGGTGTGGAAAAATCGGGCTTTGGATGTTGGTGGTGCCTTCACATTGTAACCCTACAGAGATACTCTTGAAGAAAGCAAAAATTGGCCTTGCTGTCAAAAATTTTTAATGATATGCCCCGGGCCAAACAGTGGCACAAAAATTGGTCTTTGGGTGTTGGTGGTGCCTTCACACCGTAACCCTATAGAGGCACTCTTGATGAAAGCAAGTATTGGCCTTGCTGTCAAAAATTGAAATCATATGCACCTGTCAAATAGGTGCGGAAAAATTGGTCCTTGGGTGTTAACGTGCACATGAAACCTACACCAAAAATGTTATTCCAGATGAAATCAACACCCAGAAAGCTAGATAGGCAGCCTAGACAGTCTTTCAGAGATTCTAGATCTAGAAAGCACTTAATCAGCAACATCGGCATCAGGGGCTTGATAGCTGCTGCTAATTCAGGACTGAAACATTTTGATAAATGTCAGCCAGTCCACAGAGTCTGTGGACAGATGCACTCTCTTATCTGTCACAAAACCTCCAGGAGCACTGAATGTAGAAAGCATGCCGGATGCAGGACAGCCCAGCAGCTCAATTGCATACTGGGCAAGTTCTGCCCAGTGGTCTATTCTCATGACCCAGTAACCCAGTAGATCGTCAACTGGAAAGCTCTCTATGTCTGTTTTCGCCCCTAGATAATCTCCCACCATATGATGCAGATGCTGCCGATGGGATGTGGAAGCTGACAGCCCTGGGCGCTGAGGACTAAAAAATTTTTGAAATGCATCACTGAGGTGGCCCTCCTCTCCACCGCTCCACCCTTGACCAACACTATGTTTTCCATGAGACTGTAACCTACCAGAGTCTGGAAAGGCCTTACATAAACTCCTCTTGAAGGTGTCATCAAGATATTTCATCTTCTGCTCCCTCTGTGAGGATAAGATGAGTTCAGAAACTTTCCCCTTGTAATGGTGGTCAAGGAGGCTTGGCAACCAATAGTTATTTGTGAACCGTATTTTTAACGCCTATCTAGACTTGATAGTGAAAAATAAGTGGTGCTAGATTACACGCCTGTGTATTAAACTACAATAGTAGATAGTAGTAATAGTAGTAATAGAAAATAACTTCATAAACAATACAGTTTAAAGTATCGCTGTAAAGAAAATAAAAATAATCAGAACTGATTCAGTGTAAACTTTTCTGATCTTCCACCACACCAATAAGTGCCAGTGATTCCGCTCCCTTTGGATGACACACTCACCAGATATTTATGCCTTACACTTTCGTGCTTGGCATATACGCTTTGAGCCACACAAACAGGGTCAACTGATCTCCGTTATCCGGCCGCAAGCATGTGTACAGGATCTCTCCACATGAAAATAAAAGTTGCTCCAAATAGTGTAATATTGTAAATCCAGTTTATAAAAAAACATTAAGTGAAAAACTTCAACCATTACACTCACATTACAACACTTCAAAGCCAGCAGGTAAAATCACAGCAAAAAGCTCTTGGTTAAAACCTCTGTAGTGGTATATAGTGTGGTCTTGGCGGACCTGAGGTGTACAGCTTAGAAATCACTCTCACCCGCTCCTCTTAGCTCGAACCGTCACTCCCTGATCTGGTGTGCAGCGTGAAGTGCTTACAGATGATTGCCGTTTAGCCACGCCCCGACATGTTTCGCCATACAGACTTATTCATGGAATTAGCCAAACAGCACGGCAACCCTTCCTCTTATACCCCTCACGTGAAGCTCTGGCGGAGACAATTTACAGCACATGCGCTCACCTCGTGTCCCCATATACACCATGTACCAACTACTACATCAGTACAAGGTGGATCACAGGTTATCTCACAAGGAACTACCATATTCACATGATCAGTACTTAAATTACATCCACGCTATATATAATTTAATATGTGAAAGTGCACATAAGCTCCACATTGTACTATAGCGCAAATAGCTGCATGATCATTACTGTCTATTAACAGCATATTGCTACAATAATTCTAATCAAACATGATACTTTACACATCGAAAGGACGAATGACTGGTATTCTAAGTAATCAATTATTAAACAATAAAAATAATAATAACAATTAATAGAACTATAAAAAATGTAAAATATATATATATGTGGAAGAAGAAACTATTCAAAACTAGGACAACAACTTCATAACTATATTCAGCCACTGGTAGGCTGTTCTAACAAGTTGTCCCATATATTAACTATTTTATTCCCATGTAATGCATATCTTTATATTTCATATATAGAATATGTGCCCACCATAAGATGCGCACCCATAAATATACATATATGCACCCCATGTAAAGTCAGAAATTTAAGAACAATCCCCATGTATTTAGACATTATAAGCATCCTAAAAGGATCAAATTGGACATAATTACTACATGTTTCCATCATAGGTAATCAAAAATTATTAAAAATTATTAATAAAACAGGTCCACCTCAATATTCAAGCCCTTAGCAAAGAGGCATTTTAATAAAAAAATCCAGCAAGTTTCTCTTTGGGATAAGTCTCGTACCCTATTTGACCCCTTCCAAGAGGGGAACACACAATCAATCCCACAGAATTGTAATAGCGTGGGATCTTGGTTGTGCTTTTCTTTAAAATGAAGGGAGACACTATGATATTTAAACCCCTTTTTTTTATATTAGCTAAGTGCTCAGCTACTCGTATTTTTAAAAGTCTTTTGGTTCTCCCTACATAAAATAATCTACAAGGGCACCATAATAGGTACACTACATGTGAAGAATTGCATGTGACAAACTCTTTTATTTCAAATGTTTCCTGATCAATGTTCGTAATCCTAGGCATACCTATGTTGTTCACTTTGACAGTTCTACAGCAAATGCATTTTCTGCAAGAATAAAATCCCTTGAGGTCTATTTTTAATTGACAGGGTGGGTCCAAGATTTTTCTTACCACCTGGTCACCAAAATTTGGCGCTCTCCTATATATGAATTTTGGTTGATTGGGCAAAACTGCTCCCAGGTGTCTGTCCTTACATAAAATATACCAATATTTCTTAAAAATAGCCTCTATTTCTTTGTATTGGAAATTAAAGTTTGTTTTAAAACCCGACTGGTGTTGATCATTCATACTTTGCGCTTCTTCTTTTTTCTTAAAACATTGCTCCCTAGGGATTTTAGCTATCTCCTGAATTATTTCATTCAAACTATTTTCTCCATATCCCCTCTGAATAAACTTTTCCTTAAGAATATTGGCTTGTGTCAAATAATCCTGTTGTTCAGTGCAATTTCATTGTACTCTGAGCATTTGGCCCTTGGGAATATTTTTTATCCAAGCAGGATTATGTCCACTCCTGATGGACAAGTAGCTATTCTGATCCATCGGTTTGAAGTATACCCTAGTGCTCAATATATTTAAATTCTTTTCAATAGTCACATCCAAAAAATTTACAGTTTTATTGCTTATTCGATAATCCAAAACAATATTATTTGAATTATTGTTTAGGCAACCCAAAAATTCCACCACAGATTCCTCCAACCCCTCCCAGATAAATAGGAGGTCATCTATGAATCTCTGGTAGAATTTTAATTGGGGTCTTCGTTTACTAAAAACATGTCTATCTTCCCATTCGACCATAAACAGGTTGTCTAAGCTGGGAGCAAATTTCGCTCCCATAGCCACGCCAACCTGTTGTAAAAAGAACTGGCCACTGTACCATAAATAGTTATGCGACATGCAATAATCCAATGCTTGTCCTAAAAAACATTTTTGCATATGGGGAATATCTTCCCTTCTACTTAGTGCCCAATTAAGCGCCAGTGATGCATCCTCATGCTGTATAATGGTATACAGCGAGCATACATCAGCTGTCACCAGATAAGCCGTCGAACTAGGATCCAATCTGACCCCATCCAACAGCTGCAGCAAATCTGACGTGTCTTTCACGTGTGCTCTAGTGATCTTGACACTAGGTTGGAGGAATCTGTCTAAATATTCTCCCAATCTTGCTGTTACCGACCCAATCCCATTAACGACTGGTCACGCTGGAGGTTTTTGTATATCCTTGTGGATTTTTGGTAAAGTGTAAATTACCGGAATTCTGCATGCGCTTGGGGCTAGATATCTTTTTTCATTTACACTCAAAGCACCAACGCTATATCCCCATTCTATCAAAGAGTTTAATTGTGCCTTATAGGGTTCTGTTGGATCAGAGTCCAATTTTCTATAAGTGGATTGATCTTCCAATAAATATATCAGTTGGTGGTGATAAAAAGATTCACCACCACTCCCCCCCCTTTATCAGCAGGTCGAACAATAATGTTTTTCTTATCCTCTAAGGATTTAATACCCTCCTTGATGTAATCTGGATTAACCCTCTTTTTTGGAGCCAGTTCCTCAATGTCTTTTAACACCATATTTTTAAAGACTTCAATAAAGTGATTATTAGAATTCTGGGGATTGAATATTGATTTATTTTTCAGGCCACTATCTATTCTATTCAGAGTATCGAATATTCTATTTGTAATATTAACAGGATGACTCAAAAAATATTTTTTCATATTTAAAGTACGAACAAACTTGTGGGTATCAATGTATACCTCAAATTTGTTCATAGGTTTCTTCGGTGCACATTTTAAACCTAATATTAATATATTTAGTTCCTTTTGATTGAGTTAAATCTCACTTAAATTATAAATTCCTGAATTTATGTGTCTCTCCTTCTTTTTCTTGGATTGTTTGGATCTCCCTGCCCTACATCCCCTCTTTCTCTTTGGAAAGGTGTGAGATCTCGATTTGGGTATTGTTGTAGTACATTTCTTCCTCCCCTGGGTTGTTCACTAGGTGGGTGTTTCTTCTAGGTGTCCCCCCTCCCCTCCCTCCATTCCCAGTGCTGTCCTAAAAAAAGAATCCTGATATTGATCATTATATTCACCACTCTTCAGAGGTTGATACCTGTTATATGTTGAAACCTGATTTCTTGGATTGGGATATTGTTGCCATTGCTGATAATTTTGTTGAGAGTTATAATTATGTGAATAATTATCCCTATACTGGGGTCGGCGTGGGGATTGATAATTATAATTTTGTTGATGCATCCCCCTCTCCTGATGATATAGCCCTCTCTCTCGTTGTGAAGGTCTCAGGGATTGATAATTGCCATTATGCTGGTAATTTCTATTCTGTTGAGGCATGTTTCCACAAGCTTGTCCTGGTCTGCCATGACCACACTATATACCACTACAGACGTTTTAACCAAGAGCTTTTTGCTGAGATTTTACCTGCTGGCTTTGAAGTGATGTGATGTGAGTGTAATGGTTGAAGTTTTCACTTAGCGTTTAATTAAACTGGTTTTACAATATTACACTATTTGGAGCACCTTTTATCTTCATGTGGAGAGATCCTGTACACATGGAGACCAGTAGACCCTGTTTGTGTGGCTCAAAGAGTATATGCCAAGCACGAGAGTGTAAGGCATAAATATCTGGTGAGTGTGTCATCCAAAGGGAGCAGAATCACTGCCACTTATTAGTGTGGTGGAAGATCAGAAAAGTTTACACTGAATCAGTTCTTTTCTGGATGAACCTGATTATGCTTATAGACTTTTAAGTTGAATTTAATTTATTTTCACTTGTCACAGGGTGATATTGTTACACTTATAATCATTACAAAGTTGGACTGATTACTTTTATTTTCTTTACAGCGACACTTTAAACTGTATTGTTTATGAAGTTATTTTCATCTATTTTTAGGTTCATGATTTTTACGCTATTGTAGTTTAATACACATGTGTGTAATCTAGCGCCACTTATTTTTCACTATCAAGTCTAGATAGGGGTTAAAAATACAGTTCACATTTTACATCATTAAAGTGGCAGCAGGGCAGTTTGTTTTATTTTCTAGAGGCGCAGTGGTGGTACTTCAAGTGTGGGCGTACGAGACTTGCTGACCATCAGCCATATAAACCAATAGTTATTCTTCTCCTTGATGCCACATATTCTTGGGTCCTTTCGCAGGCTTTGAACAATGAGGGAGCCCATGGACCGCAAGTTTGTAGGGGCATGAGAAACAGGCTCCTCAAAGGGCACTGAGGATTACAGTATCTGGAACTGCCTCCTCCTCCTAGCCACTTACTACTCCCAATGGTTCTGGTAATGGAAAACCATCTGTTAAGGGTTGACGTATGTCTTCCTCTGTTTCAATGCCTCCAAAATAGTTTTTGTGCTGTGTGGCGTGGCAAGAATGGTGTCTGCATAAAGCGGGCCTTGAGAGGAAAGGAAGTCCTCCTCTTCCACCTGCTGCTCTGCCTCAAGTGCCCTGTCCATAATGCCACCCAGAGTCTGCTACAGCAGGAACACAACAGGGATTGTGTCACTGATCCATGCATTGTCATGGCTCACCATCCCTGTGGCCTTCTCAAATGGTGACAGTACAGTGCATGCATCCTTTATCAGCAGCCATTGGCCTGTTGTTGTGCCATAATCACACATGTACTAGTTGACGGTCCCTTTGTTGCATGTGCACCAGCTGCAGCATTGCCAAAGTCGAGTTCTGTTTGGTGGGCATTAGGGATGAGCCGAACACCACCCGGTTCAGTTTGCACCAGAACCTGCAAACGGACCGAAAATTCGCACGAACCTTAGAACCCCATTGACATCTATGGGACTCGAACGTTTGAAATCAAAAGTGCTCATTTTAAAGGCTAATTTGCATGGCATTGTCCTAAAAAGGGTTTGGGGACCCGGGTCCTTCCCCAGGGGACATGTATCAATGCAAAAAAAACTTTTAAAAACGGCCGTTTTTTCGGGAGCAGTGATTTTAATGATGCTTAAAGTAAAAAAAAAAAAAGTGAAATATTCCTTTAAATATCGTACCTGGGGGGTGTCTATAGTATGCCTGTAAAGTGGCGCGTGTTTCCCCTGCTTAGAACAGTCCCTGCACAAAATGTCATTTTTAAAGGAAAAAAAGTCATTTAAAACTGCTTGCGGCTTTAATGTAATGTCGGGTCCTGGTAATATGGATGGAAATCAGTGAGACAAACGGCATGGGTACCCCCCAGTCCATTACCAGGCCCTTTGGGTCTTGTATGGATATCAAGGGGAACCCCGCACCCAAATTAAAAAAGTAATATACAGGCTCTGTACTCTGAACAGCAGTATGCAGGCGGTGCAAACAAGATAGGGACAGTAGGTTTGTTGTTAAGTAGAATCTATTTGTAATTTTGAACTGGTACATTTTTAACGTGTTTAGCTCCAGCCAAAAAATCTATTTTAAGCTTTTTGGAAAACATAGGGAAGGGTTACCACCCCTGTGACATTTGTTTTGCTGCCTGTGCTCCTCTTCAGAAGATTTCACCTCACTTTTTGTCCCAATGACAAATGTTTTTTGAAAATTTGGGTTTTTTTGTGAAACAAGGATTGGTGATAAAGCATCAGTGGAAAGGAGAAATGTTTTTCCCATATTAACTCTTACAGGAGAGAATTTCCCTTCCTAGGGGTAGATTTCATCTCACTTCCTGTTGTCTCCTTCTGTTTGCAAGTAGGAGTCGTTTGTAAGTTGGATGTTTGAAAGTAGGGGCCTGCCCTATATACTCAGCAGAAATTCGGGCCTTAGGTGTTGTTGTGGCCACAACACTGTAAGCCCTCACAGGGCCCTGCTGTGAAATATTAGATCAAGAATTTTAATAACATGCCCAACAGGGGCAGAAAAATTGGGCCTTTGGTGGTGGTGGTGGTGCTGGTGCCACAACACTGTAAGTCCTCACTCGCTCTTGGTGGGTGCAGAAATGGGCCCTGCTGTGAAATATTAGATCAAGAATTGTAATTACATGCCTAACAGGGGCAGAAAAATTGGGCCTTTGGTGGTGGTGGTGGTGCTGGTGCCACAAAACTGTAAGTACTCACTCGCTCTTGGTGGGCGCAGAAACAGGCCCTGCTGTGAAATATTAGATCAAGAATTGTAATTACATGCCCCTGTTGAACAGGGGCTGAAAAATTGGGCCTTAGGCACTGGTGCTGGTGCCACAACACTGCAACCCCTCACAGATACTGTAGTTGGAACGCAGGAACGAGCCCTGCTGCAAAGTATTGCATCAAAAATTGTAATTTCACGCCCCTGTTAGACAGGGGCTGAAAAATTGGGCCTTAGGCACTGGTGCTGGTGCCACAACACTGCAACCCCTCACAGATACTCTAGTTGGAATGCAGGAACGAGCCCTACTGCAAAGTATTGTATCAAAAATTGTAATTACATGCCCCTGTTAGACAGGGGCTGAAAAATTGGGCCTTAGGCACTGGTGCTGGTGCCACAACACTGCAACCCCTCACAGATACTCTAGTTGGAACACAGGAACGAGCCCTGCTGCAAAGTATTGCATCAAAAATTGTAATTACAAGCCCCTGTTAAACAGGGGCTGAAAAATTGAGCCTTAGGCACTGGTGGCGGGGCCCAGAACAAAAATGTTCTTAAAAGCTATCAGTGAGATCATTGAGGAGGAAGAGGATAATTGCTCAGGATAGTCACTCAGCATAGGCAGTCTTTGAAGGGATCTGAGATTTAAAAAAAAATTATTCGGTTACATCAGCATCAGGTGCTTGGTAGCTGGTGGTGATCCAAAACTGATTCATTTTTATGAAGGTCAGTCGATCGACTGAGTCGGTGGACAGACGCACCCTGTGAGCCTCCAGCAGCACTGAATGTGCGTTCCGAAAGAATGCTGGACGCAGGACAGGCCAGTAGCTCAATTGCATACTGTGCAAGCGCTGGCCAGTGATCCATCCTCAAGACCCAGTAACCCAGAGGATTTTCTGTGGGAAAGGTGTCCAAGTCAGATCTAGCCCCTAGGTATTCCTGCACCATGTAAAACAGACTCTGGCGATGGTTGCTGGAACCGATCATACCTTGGGGCTGCTGACTAAAAAATTGTCTGAACGCATCCGGCAGACAGCCACCTTGTCCACGGCTCCTTTTTTGACCGACCAAAGCCTCAACAACACGTTGTCCAGAAACAGGAGTTTGTAACCTCCCAGTCTCTGGGAACGCGTTGCACAGACCTTTCTGCAAGGCCTCCCGAAGATGTTTCATCCTCTGCTCCCTCTGCGATGGAAAGATAAGGTCCGCAACCTTACCCTTGAAACGTGGATCAAGGAGGGTTGCCAGCCAGTATTGGTCCTTCTCCTTGATACCACGAATACGAGGATCCTTGCGCAGGCTTTGCAGGATCAGGGAGGCCATGCAGCGTAGGTTTGCTGAGGCATTCGGTCCGGAGTCCTCTGGCTCACTAAGGATGACATGGTCTGCAGCCACCTCCTCCCAGCCACGTATAAGTTCATGTGTTTCTTGGGACGGATCCCTTAAAGACTGCTGCTGATGCTGAGTGCCAGGCTCCACCTCCATACTGACACAATCCTCCTCCTCCTCCTTGTCCTCTTCCTGTGTGATCAGCGGGCACGCAGGAACACTGTCTGGATAAAGGGGGCCTTGAGAGCCAAATAAGTCCTCCTCTTCCTGCCTCTGTTCTGCCTCAAGTGCCCTGTCCATTATTCCATGCAGTGTGTGCTATAACAGGTGGACAAGGGGGACAGTGTCACTGATGCATGCACTGTCACTGCTCACCATCCTGGCGGCCTCCTCAAATGGTGACAGGACAGTGCATGCATCCCTGATAATTGCCCACTGGCATGGGGAAAAAAAAACAAGCTCCCCTGTCCTGGTGCCATAGTCGCACAGGTACTCATTGATGGCCCTCTGCTGCATGTGCAGCCGCTGCAGCATGGCCAACGCTGAGTTCCACCTGGTGGGCATGTCACAGATTAGGCGGTTCTTGGGCAGGTTAAACTCCTTTTGGAGGTCTGCCAGCCAAGCACTGGCATTATATGACCAGCGGAAATGCACTTTCCTGGCCTGCCTCAGGACATCCTGTAAGCCCGGGTACCTGCCCAAGAACCGCTGCACCACCAAGTTAAGGACGTGAGCCAAACAGGGCACATGGGTCAGTTGTCCCTGTCGGAGGGCAGAGAGGAGGTTGGTGCCATTGTTGCAAACCACCATTCCTACCTTAAGTTGGCGTGGCGTCAACCAACTCTGAACCTGCCCCTCCAGAGCTGACAGAACCTCTGCCCCAGTGTGGCTCCTGTCCCCTAAGCACACCAGCTCAAGCACCACATGGCATCTTTTGGCCTGCATACTTGCGTAGCCACTTGAACGGCTACGGAGCACCGCTGGTTCCGAGGACAAAGCACAGGAAGAAGCCATGGAGGAAGAAGAAGAGGAGGGGGTGGAGGAGCGAGGTGTGTCACAATCATTAGTAGTGGCATTTTGGAGGCGTGGTGGCGGAACAACCTCCAACACTACTGCATCTTGTCCTGCATCCTTCCCAGCTGCCAGCAGTCACCCAATAGGCGGTGAAACGTCCCTGTCCATGGCTGCTGGACCATGAGTCAGTGGTAATATGCACCTTACCGTTGACCGCCCTATCCAGCAAGGAATGGGCATTGCCTTCCACATGCCGGTAGAGAGCCGGAATCGCCTTCCATGGGAAAAAGTGGCGTTTGGGTACCTGCCACTGAGGAACCGCACATTCCACAAACTCACGGAAGGGGGCAAAGTCTACCAACTGAAAAGGCAGCAGTTGAAGTGCTAGCAATTTTGCCAAGCTAGCAGTCAACCGCTGGGCATGTGGATGGCTGGGAGCGAACTTCTTTCGGCGGTGCAGCAGCTGGGGCAGGGAAATTTGCCTGGTACAATCTGACGTCGGTGTACCAAAAGCAGATTGCCCACAAGTACTTGGCTGTGACACATCTAATTCTACACCTTCATTCCTCTCAGTGCAGGTCTCAGAGAGGACTGAAGGTATAGTGGGGTTGGAGATCTCAGCTGATGAGGAGCAAGGAGAGGTCCTCTTTGTTCTTTGGTGTGGATCTTTTAGTTACGCTTGCCAACGAACTGCATGGCAGGTCAACATATGTCTGGTCAAGCATGTGGTGCCCAAGCGGGAGATGTTTTGGCCACGCGAGATACGCTTGAGACATATGTTGCAAATAGCAGCGGTGCGATCTGATGCACTCGTCTCAAAAAAGGCCCACACCAAAGAACCTTTGGAATAACGCGCAGAGACAGCAGCGTCCTGCACATGCGGAGCTTTGGGGTGTGATGCAGTCAGTGTGCTGCCCTTAGGCTGGCCCCTGGAGGGCATCCTGCCTCATTGGTGATGTGCCTCCTCCTCCTCCTCTCTCCTATCAGGCACCCACGTTGAGTCAGTGACCTCATCATCCCCTCCCTCCTCATCACTGGAGCAAACCTAGCAGTATGCTGCAGCAGGGGGAGCATGACTGCCAGATTGCTGTCCTTCTTGGGCACCCCCTCTGTCCGTGCTCACGTTACTGCCTTCATCTAGCTCAGTATCATCATCAGAGCCTTCTAAACACTGGGCATCCTTCTGGAGCATGTACCCAACACTGTGGTCAAACAGTTCGAGGGACTCCTCAGGAGGACATGGTGGGTCTAGGGAAGGAGTCACTGATGCCATTGAGCCGAGGGAAGAGGCCGCGTTGGCAGCTGCTTTGCCAGACAAAGTACCCTGAGCATGGGTGAGAGAGGATGAGGAGGATGAGGACGGCTTGATCATCCACTCGACCAAGTCTTCCGCACGTTGCGGCTCAACATGGCCAGCTGCCGTAAAAAAGGCCAAGCGTGTCCCATGGCCATGTGCTGATGAGGATGCACCGTCTCCATGACCAGCACTGTTGCCTCTAGACACAGAGCCTGCTTGCCCTCTTTTATTGGCTTGTGACTGTCTGCCTCTCCTTGTTGGCCTTCCAGACATACTAATGGCCTGTAGCTGCACTAAGCTGGGATATATATATATATATATATATATACTGATACTGCAGCTAGAAAAATCAACTGCCTGCCTGTAGTATGAGAACACCACCAACCTTCTACAGGTATCTTTAGCTGAACACTGTGCAGAGCTCGCAAAAAACTAACTTGTAGCTTATCTAGCTGCCTGCAGTAGTGATAGGATCAGGAAAACACCACCAACCTTCGACAGGTAGCTTTAGGTGAACACTGTGCAGAGCTCGCAAAAAACTAACTTGTAGCTTATTTAGCTGCCTGCGGTAGTGATAGGATCAGGAAAACACCACCAACCTTCTACAGGTAGCTTTAGCTGAACACTGTGCAGAGCTCGCACTACACTAACTTGTAGTTTTAGCTGAACACTGTGAGGAGGACGCACTACACTAACTTGTAGCTTTAGCTGAACGCTGTGAGGAGGACGCACTACACTAACTTGTAGCTTTAGCTGAACACTGTGCAGAGGTTGCACTACACTAACTTGTAGTTTTAGCTGAACACTGTTCAGAAGACGCACTACACTAACTTGTAGCTTTAGCTGAACACTGTGCAGAGGTTGCACTACACTAACTTGTAGTTTTAGCTGAACACTGTTCAGAGGACGCACTACACTAACTTGTAGCTTTAGCTGAACACTGTGCAGAGGTCGCACTACACTAACTTGTAGTTTTAGCTGAACGCTGTGAGGATGACGCACTACACTAACTTGTAGCTTTAGCTGAACACTGTGCAGAGGTCGCACTACACTAACTTGTAGTTTTAGCTGAACACTGTGAGGAGGATGCACTACACCAACTTGTAGCTTTAGCTGAACACTGTGAGGAGGACGCACTACCCTAACTTGTAGCTTTAGCTGAACACTGTGCAGAAGTCACACTAAACTAACTTGTAGCTTTAGCTGAACACTGTGAGGAGGACGCACTACCCTAACTTGTAGCTTTAGCTGAACACTGTGCAGAGGTCAAACTAAATTAACTTGTAGCTTTAGCTGAACACTGTTCAGAGGACTCACTACACTAACTTGTAGTTTTAGCTGAACACTGTGAGGAGGACGCACTACACTAACTTGTAGCTTTAGCTGAACACTGTGCAGAGGTCGCACTACACTAACTTGTAGTTTTAGCTGAACACTGTGAGGAGGACGCACTACACAAACTTGTAGCTTTAGCTGAACACTGTGCAGAGGTCGCACTACACTAACTTGTAGTTTTAGCTGAACACTGTGAGGAGAACGCACTACACCAACTTGTAGCTTTAGCTGAACACTGTGAGGAGTACGCACTACCCTAACTTGTAGCTTTAGCTGAACACTGTGCAGAGGTCACACTAAGCTAACTTGTAACTTTAGCTGAACACTGTGAGGAGGACGCACTACCCTAACTTGTAGCTTTAGCTGAACACTGTGCAGAGGTCACACTAAACTAACTTGTAGCTTTAGCTGAACACTGTGAGGAGGACGCACTACACTAACTTGTAGTTTTAGCTGAACACTGTTCAGAGGACGCACTACACTAACTTGTAGTTTTAGCTGAACACTGTGAGGAGGACGCACTACACTAACTTGTAGCTTTAGCTGAACACTGTGCGGAGGACGCACTACACTAACTTGTAGTTTTAGCTGAACACTGTGAGGAAGACGCACTACACTAACTTGTAGCTTTAGCTGAACACTGTGCAGAGGTCGCACTACACTAACTTGTAGTTTTAGCTGAACACTGTGAGGAGGACGCACTACACCAACTTGTAGCTTTAGCTGAACACTGTGAGGAGGACGCATTACCCTAACTTGTAGCTTTAGCTGAACACTGTGCAGAGGTCACACTAAACTAACTTGTAGCTTTAACTGAACACTGTGAGGAGGACGCACTGCACTAACTGTAAATAGTCTAGCTGCCTGACTGTGGTACTAATAGGATCAAAAGAACACCAGCAATTTTCTTCAGGTAGCTGTAAATACTGTAACAAGACAAGCCTGCCTGTCAGTAGGAAGATAACAGGAACGGATCTAGCTAAACTGAATACAGTGTATATATATATATATATACAACACCTGGGATGCATATATATACACAATACACTGTAAGTGCAGCTAACTCACTGACTGTCCTGCCTAATCTAGCTAACTCAAATGAAATGATGATATTTTACGATACTAAAGCTATTTTACTAATTAACATTTAATAAAAATTTCTTTCAAATATTGAATACATTATGACAATATAACATATTTGCAATTTTCTTTAATATACTTTCATGACATATGTAAACAACTTTTTTGTACCAATGTTTTTACGCTCAATAAAAGTTTGTAAACAAAAAAAAGAAATGACACTGTCTCTCTGTCTATCTAAGAACGCTGGAACACACTACACAGGGCCGCCGTGCAGGCGGCCTTACATAGTGTGGGGCGTGTTCTAAACCCCCTGAGCCATAATTGGCCAAAGCCACCCTGGCTTTGGCCAATTACAGCTCTCTCTACTGACGGCGCTGTGATTGGCCAAGCATGCGGGTCATAGTGCATGCTTGGCCAATCATCAGCCAGCAATGCACTGCGATGCCGCAGTGAATTATGGGCCGTGACGCACCACATGAATTTGGCGCAAACGGCCCATAACGTTCGCAATTCAGCGACCGATCGAATAGCCGATGTTCGAGTCGAACATGGGTTCGACTCAAACGCGAAGCTCATCCCTAGTGGGCATGTCAAAAGTCAGGCGGTTTACAGGCAGGTAGAATTTCCGTGAAATTTCAGCCAACGGAGCACTGGCTGTGTAAGACCACCTGAAATGGCTGCAGACTCTTCTGGCTTGCTTTAGCAGATCTTCCAACCCTGGGTACCTATTTAAGAAATGCTGCATCACCAAATTGGGGACATGTGCCAAGCACATGTGTCAACTTTCCCCGTCTAAGGGCTGACAGGAGATTTGTGTCATTATCGCACACCACCGTTCCTGGCTCCAGCTGACGTGGCGTAAAAAACCTCTGGGCGTGCCCCTGCAGAGCTGAAAGAATCTCTGCTCCGTTGTGGTTCCTGTCCTCCACACAGACTAGCTGAAGCACTGCATGGCACCTTTTAGCCTGACTCATTAAATAGCCCCTTGAACCCTTAGGGGGTACTGGTGGTTACATAGTTATATAGTAGGTGAGGTTAAAAAAAGACACAAGTCCATCAAGTCCAACCTATGTGTGTGATTATAAGTCAGTATTACCTTGTATATCCCTGTATGCTGTGGTCGTTCAGGTGCTTATCTAATCGTTTTTTTAAACTATTGATAACCCCCCCCCCCCCCCCCCCCCCGCTGAGACCACCGCCTGTAGAAGGGAATTCCACATCCTGGCCACTCTTACAGTAAAAAACCCTCTATGTAATTTATGGTTAAACCTCGTTTCTTATAATTTTAATGAGTGGCCACGTGTCTTGTTAAACTCCCTCCCGCAAAAAAGATTTATCCCTATTGTTTTATCCCTATTGTGGGGTCACCAGCCTATCATCTACTAGGACACCCAGGTCCTTTTCTTTCCTAGATTCCCCCAGAGGTTATCCCCCTAGTGTATAGAGTGCATTCATATGTTTGCCACCCAAATGCATTATTTTACATATTTCTACATTAAAACACATTTGCCCTGTAGTTGCCCACCCCACTAATTTGTTCAGATCTTCAGACATGTACTGGCTTAAGCAGGGGGACACGTCTGGCACTGCAGGATCTGAGTCCCTGGCGGCGTAGTGTGTTACTGATGGTAGCCTTTGTTACGTTGGTCCCAGCTCTCTGCAGGTCATTCACTAGGTCCCCCTGTATGGTTCTGGGATTTTTGCTCACCGTTCTTGTGATGATTTTGACCCCACAGAGTGAGATCTTGTGTGGAGCCCCAGATCGAGGGAAATCAGTGGTTTTGTATGTCTTCCATTTTCTAATTATTGCTCTCACAGCTGATTTCTTCACACCAAGCTGCTTGCCTATTGCAGATTCAGTCTTCCCAGCCTAGTGCAGGTCTACAATTTTGTTTCTGGTGTCTCTCGACAGCACTTTGGTCTTCACCATAGTGGAGTTTGGAGTGTGACTGTTTGAGGTTGTGGACAGGTGTCTTTTATACTGATAACAAGTTCAAACAGGTGCCATTAATACAGGTAATGAGTGGAGGCTAGAGGAGCCTCTTAAAGAAGAAGGTACAGGTCTGTGAGAGCCAGAAATCTTGCTTGTTTGTAGGTGACCAAATTCTCATAGTTGAGGTATACCTATGATGACAATTACAGGCCTCTCTCATCTTTTTAAGTGGGAGAACTTGCACAATTGGTGGCTGACTAAATACTTTTTTGCCCCACTATATTTTTACATTGGAGTTAAGCCATCCAGGACTTTTGTTCGCTTTTTTAAATTTATTACCCAATGGGATGCACTGGCTAATTCCCTTATTTAATATGCTCTTAAAGTGAACCCATCTCTCCTCCGTGTTCTTTGTTCCTAAGATTTTATCTCAATTTATGCCTTCTAGCAAGGTTCGTAGTTCAGGGAAGTTGGCTCTTTTGAAATTCAGTGTCTTTGTATTCCCCTTATGTTTCCAATTTGTGTGATTTATACTGAAGCCAATTGACCTGTGATCGCTGTTTCCTAAATTGCCCCGTATTTCCACATCCGTGATCAGGTCTGTATTGTTGGTAATCAGTAGGGGTTTCAATCCTCATAGCATTGCATGAATGATAGTAACTGTATAGCCAACTCATCAAGCAAGTGACTGAGAAGCATTGCATAACACCCAGTTCCAAGCTCTCTTGGAAAGGAAAGTCCAAAAAATCAAACAGAACAACAAGCAGAAAAGTAGAAAAATAAAATAACATTAAAAAGAAAAGGTCGGTCCAACTGGTAGTATACAGCCATTACATTGTGTTATAAAGAAAAGGCAAATCACTTCTGACAGGTCACCCACAACAGTCTCATATGGTCACCTGTTGTCAGTGCAGGAAACCACCTATCCCATCAGCAACCTGTCTAGAGCCATCTGCAGGGGTGCCACCTCTGGGGAGTTCAGTAAACTCTGCCAGATGCTTATACATTTTTTGGGTGATTTCCCAAGATGGTAGGTGTTTTAATCAGCTTCCTAGCTAGGAAGGCTTCCGCAAGGCTCCTGGCATTGGTGAACATGCCACGTAGTTTAGACCGGTCGCATACTATCCTCTTATTGGGTCTTTCCGAGATTGCAACTAGGACTTCTTACTATACTAACCTTGGGTTTATGTGCTTTAGTCAATCTACCACTAATGCCCCCAATACTACCCTCTGGAATATGTTCCCACTGACTATCTCTACCTCTGGACCCTCCCCCCCATCTCCTAGTTTAAAAACCCCTCTTACATTTTGGCCATCTTTACTCCCAGCAGATCTGCGATCAGATCAGAGCGGCAGCACGGCGGACCGAACCCCCCCGACCGGACCGATCCCCCCTCCGACTGGACCTGACCCCCCTCCGACCGGACCGGACCCCCCATGACCGGACCCTCCCACAACTGTGAGCGACAGCAGGGGGACCCACAGCAGCGGCAGAGTGGGACATCGTGGTGTGGGAGCGGGTGTACTGAGGACGGTATCACCCCACAGACACAGACAGAGGAGGTGGGGGAGAACATCCAGCAGGACAGGAGGTGGAAGGCTGACAGGGAGAGGCGGCGGGTAAGCGAAGGGAAGACTGGAGGAGACAGTGTGAGAGACTGATCAGTGTGCGGCGGCACTGAAGGTGACTGACTGACTGCTAGTGTCATATTACAAGGGGAGGCTGTGCATAGTGACACAGAGACACAAACTACAAAACCTGACTGTCAGTGTATATGAGTACCTGAGTATTGGGAGTACCTGAGTATTGTGTGTACCTGAGTATTGTGAATACATTGTGTTTTGTGTCCCTCTGTATCGTGTGTAATTGAGTATTGTGATTACCTGAGTACTGTGTGTACCTGAGTATTGAGAGTACCTGAGTATTGGGAGTACCTGAGTATTGTGTGTACCTGAGTATTGGGAGTACCTGAGTATTGGGAGTACCTGAGTATTGTGAGTACATGAGTATTGTGTGTACCTGAGTATTGGGAGTGCCTGAGTATTATGAGTACCTGAGTACTGGGAGTGCCTGAGTATTGGGAGTACCTGAGTATTTTGTGTACCTGAGTATTGTGAGTACCTGAGTATTGTGAGTACCTGAGTATTGGGAGTACCTGAGTATTGTCGGTGCCTGAGTATTGTGGGTACCTGAGTATTGGGAGTACCTGAGTATTGTGAGTACCTGTGTATTGTGTGTACCTTTGTATTGTGAGTACCTGAGTAGTGTGAGTACACAAGGTCTTTGAGTGGACATGGGTCTGTGAGTGCATGTGGGTCTGCGAGTGCACGTGGTCTGTGAGTGCACGTGGGTCTGCGAGTGCACATGGTCTGTGAGTGCACGTGGGTCCATGGGTGCACGTGGGTGTGCAAGTGCACGTGGCTGGTTCATAGGACAATTAAGAGGGCATGGAGGAGGAGAAGGAGTAGGGGGTAGGGCTGACAAAGCTTGCATCACCAGCACTAGCTGTATGGAGACGTGGCGGCACAACAAGCTACATCACTGAACCCTGTCATGCATCTTTCCTTGCAAGTAGAGTTACCCATTGTTCTGTAAACAAAATATATCATCCCTGACCAATTTTGCTGGACCACATGTAAACAGTAACATCTACCTTGCTGCTGACTGCCTTGCCCGACAATGCCACAACACTGACATCCACGTCATGGTACAGAGCTGGAATGGCCTTACATGCAAAGAAATAGCGACTGGGAACCTACCATTGTGGTACAGCACATTCTGCAAATTAACGGAAGGGGGCAGAATCCACCAGATGGAGAGGCAGAAGTTATAAAGCCAGCAGCTTTGACAAACTTGAATGTAGACGCTGGGCATATGGGTGGCTCACCCTATTCTATGATTCCATTAAAGTCTTGCATGATGGGACATTACGTTTTCTAGATATCACAGGAAGTCAGGGCTTACAAAGTATTTTCAAAAAGAGTAAACGAACGTGTTCAGTTTCTAAGCTGGCATAGACGAGGTACTCCATTCCATATCCATTGATGGGTGACACTGGAAGTGCAGAGCAGTATTTAAATGTATTTGGGTGATGGAGGATGGATCATGACACCAAGTAGATTGTCTTTACAAGTGTGGAATTTTTTGCATGTGCACTTTTGGAATATTTAAATTCTGGACTTTTGTTCTCGCGTCTATTAAGTGTAATTCATTTTTCACTTTGTTGATTTTTTTTTCCATTTACACAAATTAATTTATTTGTATACACTTATGTTTAATTCAGCGTGACTTTTACCTGTTTATAATATAGGTGGCAGTGCCAAATGTCAGTGAGAATCTGAATCCTGTGTCCCTTGTAAGTTAATAAGGGGCACTGGTCTGACCCCTCCATGTTTTGATCTACTTCTAATACTGCTTTTCTACAAAAGCAAAGCATGATGGGAGAGGGAAGGGTTTATACCTGGCTGGTCAACGGCTTCTTTGCCAGTATCCAATTCCTCTCACAGTATAACCAATTGTTTCTGAATATCCAAACCCTGTATCGTTTAAAGAACAAAAAAAAAAAAGTTTTCACAGTAAATTTAAAAAAAAAAAAAATTTTTTAAACATTTTTTTTAACACAATCCATTTTTTTTAAAACAATCAATTTTTTTAAAACAGTGTGTTTTTATATCTGCCTGGAGTTCAGCTTTGAGACCACAGCTTGCGGATAGATACCTGACCTCCCCAGATAAAGTTGTAAACCCAGAAATCACCATTATGAAATTAATGTGATGAATTCTAGAAGCACTTCAAAATAGGTTTCTAGGTCTTTTCCCAATTTAAGCATCAATTTATCTATCTACCTCGTTTTATCTGATTGAGACATACCAAACCAGTGTAACAGAGGCACTGAGGGGTGCTTTTCCACAAGAGGTTTGGTCCATGGTAAAATGAGAGGTGCCCTGACACAAGAGGACTTGTCCATTATATATTAAGTGCCCTGCCCGGGGACTAGTCAGTTTTTTTACTGAGGGATGCCCAGTCCTATGGTCTCTGGCCCATTTTATACTATTATACTATTTATACCACAGGGTGAGTCAGTTCCACATTATCAGATCTCAATGCCAAGGGGCTTCCAGATTCTGATAAGCCCTTTGCCCGCAGATCCCCACAACCACCAGGCAGGGTTGTGGGGAAGAGGCCCTTGTCCCCATCAACATGCCCATATTAAGGGCATGTGGCCTGTGATGGTTCAGGAGGAGCCATCACAGACCCTTATCCGAGCTTGTAGCCTGGCAGACCAGGAAGGTGGGGACGAGCAAGCACCCCCCCTCCTGAACCATACCAGGCCACGTGCCCTCATCATGGGGGGGTGCTTTGGGGAGGAGGGCTCTGTCCCCAGATCCCGGCCCCCTCTCATATGAATGAGTATTGGGTACATAGTCATTCACCAAAAAAAGCACCCAAAAGCATCCCCTATGTTGAGGGCAGGTGGCCTGGTATGGTTCAGGAGGGGGGACTCGCTCGTCCCCCCCTTTCCTGGTCTGCCAGGTTGCATACTCGGATAAGGGTCTGGTATGGATTTTGGGGGAGACCCCACTTCCTTTATTTTTTTAATTTTGGCGTGAGGTTCCCACACTGTTTTTTTTTAACATTTTAGTATTGCTGGCAATGGCTTGCAGCTGGGAAAATCAATTTAAATGCCATTTCTTTCTTTATATACAGTATCTCACAAAAGTGAGTACACCCCTCACATTTTTGTAAATATTTTATTATATCTTTTCATGTGACAAAACTGAAGAAATTACATTTTGCTACAATGTAAAGTAGTGAGTGTACAGCTTGTATAACAGTGTAAATTTGCTGTCCCCTCAAAATAACTCACAGCCATTAATGTCTAAACCACTGGTAACAAAAGTGAGTACACCCCTAAGTGAAAGTGTCCAAATTGGGCCCAAAGTGTCAATATTTTGTGTGGCCACCATTATTTTCAAGCACTGCCTTAACCCTCTTGGGCATGGAGTTTGCCAGAGCTTCACAGGTTGCCACTGGTGTCCTCTTCCACTCCTCAATGACGACATCATGGAGCTGGTGGATCCAGTCATTTGAGGATTCCCACAGATGCTCAATAGGGTTTAGGTCTGGAGACATGCTTGGCCAGTCCATCAGCTTCCATCAGCTTACCCTCAGCTTCTTTAGCAAGGCAGTGTTTGGGGTCATTATCATCTCCGAAGGAAGGGGATCATGCTCTGTTTCAGTATGTCACAGTACATGTTGGCATTCATGGCTCCCTCAATGAACTGTAGCACACCAGTGCCGGCAGCACTCATGCAGCCCCAGACCATGACACTCCCACCACCATGCTTGACTGTAGGCAAGACACACTTGTCTTTGTACTCCTCACCTGGTTGCTGCCACACACGCTTGACACTAACTGAACCACATAAGTTTATCTTGGTCTCATCAGACCACAGGACATGGTCCCAGTAATCCATGTCCTTAGTCTGCTTGTCTTCAGCAAACTGTTTGCGGGCTCTCTTGTGCGCCATCTTCTTCCTTCTGGAACGACAGCCATGCAGAGCAAAATGATGAAGTGTGCGGCATATGGTCACTGACAGGCGTATGGTGTATGAGCACTGACAGGCTGACCCCCCCACCCCTTCAACTTCTGCAGCAATGCTGGCAGCACTCATATCTCTATTTACAAAGACAACCTCTGGATATGACACTGAGCATGTGCACTCAACTTCTTTGGTCAACCATGGCGAGGCCTGTTCTAAGTGGAACCTGTCCTGTTAAACCGCTGTATGGTCTGGGCCACTGTGCTGCAGCTCAGTTTCAGGGTGTTGGCAATCTTCTTATAGCCAAGGCCATCTTTATGTTGAGCAACAATTCTTTTTTCAGATCCTCAGAGAGTTCTTTGCCATGAGGTGAGAGCAATAACACCAAATTTAATACACCTGCTCCCCATTCACACCTGAGACCTGGTAACACCTATGAGTCACATGACACCAGGGAGGGATAATGGCTAGTTGGGCCCAATTTGGACATTTTCACTTAGGGGTGTACTCACTTTTGTTGCCAGCGGTTTAGACATTAATGTGTTGAGACATTAATGTGTTGAGATATTTTGAGGGGAGAGCAAATTTACACTGTTATACAAGCTGTACACTCACTATTTTACATTGTAGCAAAGTGTAATTTCTTCAGTGTTGTCACATGAAAAGATTTAATAAAATATTTGCAAAATTGTGAGGGGTGTACTCTCTTTTGTGAGCTACTGTATGTCAGTTTTGCTGCAGCAGGTTCTTTACACAGTACAGATGTGCTACTTTACAGGCAGACTAAGGGGACCCCCAGGCACTATATTTAAATACAATTTTTCATTTTTATTTTTTCACTTTAACCAGTTGCCGACCGCCGCACGCCAATGTACATCGGCACAATGGCACAGGCAGGCATAAGGGCTTACCTGTACGTCCCTGCCTGCCCGCGGGCGGGGGGGGTCCAATCGGACCCCCCCCGGTGCCTGCGGTCAGGAGCGATCTGAGATGAGGGGGAGGCCACTGATTCATGGCCACCCCCTCACGATCGCTCCTGGCGAATGACAATCTTCCTCTGCTGCTGTAATGTAAACAGCGGCAGGGGGAAGCGATGTCATCGCTCCTTGTGAAGCCTTTTCGTTCTGGCTTCCGAGGGGAGAAGACATCAAGTAAGTCTGCACAACACTACACGTACAGTAGAACACTCTAGGCACACTTTTCACCCCCCAATCTCCCCCGATCACCCCCCGATCACCACCCTGCACCCACTGTCACAGTGATACCAATAGCAATTTTTTTTTTTTTTTTTACTGATTATTGCATTGGTGTCATTTGTGACAGTTATAAGTGGTAGGGCAGTTAGTGGTAGGCCCCTTTAGGTCTAGGGTACCCCTCTAACCGCCCCTAATAAAGTTTTAACCCCTTGATCACCCCCCGTCACCAGTGTCACTAAGCGATTGTTTATCTGATCGCTCTATTAGTGTCACAGGTGACGCTAGTTAGGCAGGTAAGTATTTAGGTTCGCCGTCAGGTTTTATAGCGTCAGGTACCCCCATATACTACCTATGATTGCCCCCTAGTTAACCCTTTCACCAGTGATCACCGTATAACTGTTACAGGTGATGCTGGTTAGTTAGTTTTTTATAGTGTCAGGGCACCCGCTGTTTATTACCTAATAAAGGTTTAACCCCCTGATCGCCCTGCGGGTGATATAAGTTAGGTTTTAGGATCAGATAGGGTCTGCGTCGACCCAAGCAGCGTCAGGTTAGTGCCAGTACCGCTAACACCCACGCACGCAGCATACACCTCCCTTAGTGGTATAGTATCTGAATGGATCAATATCTGATCTGATCAGATCTATACTAGTGTCCCCAGCAGTTTAGGGTTCCCAAAAATGCAGTGTTAGGGGAATCAGCCCAGATACCTGCTAGCACCTGAGTTTTGCCCCTCCGCCCAGCCCAGCCCAGCCCACCCAAGTGCAGTATCGATCGATCACTGTCACTTACAAAACACTAAACACATAACTGCAGCGTTCTCAGAGTCAAGCCTGATCCCTGCGATCGCTAACAGTTTTTTTGGTAGCGTTTTGATACAGTCACTAACAGTCAGGAACTTTTTTATTTGTGAGTTTCACTACTGTACCACTAATTTTAGAGCCCAAAATGGCAAATCGAAGGCACAGTAGTGAAGAGGCCTACACGTTTCTGAACATGACAGATAGTGAAGAGGAAGTCACTCATCTGTCAGATTCAAGCTCAGAATACGAACCTGTAGACAGCAGCGGCTCCGTGACAGATAGCTCTGACGACGGAGTTGTGGTCCCTGCCAAGGTCAGGCGTACCAGACCCCAATCTTCTTCTGCTGTTGAGGTGCAAGAACCGCAGGGCTCTCGTATGGAGTAGAGAAGTACTAGCGCCGCTATTCCTTCTGATGAACTGGCAAGCACCAGCAGCCTAGTACACCCTGGTCGTACATCCAGCACTGCAGTAACACTTGGTGATGTGGCGAGTCCCATAAGTGCAGTTCAAGCTGGCGAGGTGGCAAGCACAAATAGTGTCCCGCTGCCACCAAGAAGACAAACACAGGCCCGACGTGCTCATAGTGCCCTTCCTGCTGCATTTGCCAATCCTAATTGAGAACCCACCACTTCTGCAGCACCCATACTTCCCCCATTCACTGGCCTTCCCCCATTCACTGGCCAACTCGCCAGTTGAATTTATGTCACTTGATTTTTATTCGCTGTTTTTCACCGAAGATCTCTATAAATTTATTGTGGACCAAAGCAATTTGTACGCTGGTCAACACATCGCCACTATTCCCCAGTCCTCCCTTGCCAGAGATTGGAAACCAATTACGGTTTCCGAATTTAAGATGTTTCTGGGCCTAGCCCTCCTCATAGGCATAACCAAAAAGAGTGAGCTGCGGTCATATTGGTCCACTGACCCAATTCACCATATGCCCGTGTTCTCTGCTTCCATGATACGAGCAGATTTTGCGGTTCATGCACTTCAACAACAATGAACTCTGTCGTCCTCGTGGAGACCCTGGATACGATCAGCTCTACAAAATTCGGCCCCTCGTAAACCACTTCAACCAACGTTTTGCAGACTTGTTTACTCCCCATCAAGTTGTCTGCGTTGATGAGTCCCTGATTAAGTTTTCTGGCTGCTTATCATTCAAACAGTACCTTCCCAGCAAGTGTGCCAGATACGGGGTCAAGATATATAAGCTCTTTGACAGTACCACAGGCTATATATGTAGTTTTAAGGTTTACGAGGGAAGAGATAGTCAAGTAGAGCTGACAAACTGCCCTGACTACATAGGAAGCGCTGGCAAGGTTGTGTGGGACTTGGTGTCACCCTTATTCAGAAAGGGGTACCACTTGTACGTGGACAATTATTACACGAGCGTGCCACTTTTTAGTCACTTGTTTGATCATCAGATTGGAGCATGTGGCACTGTGCGATCTAATCACTGGGGTCCAATGCGGTTTGTAGATTCCCGTCTTAGGCTGGGGGAGAGAGCCTGTTTGAAGTGTAATAACTTGCTCGCTATGAAGTGGAGGAATAATAAGAATGTTTTCGTTCTTACCTCCCTTCATGCAGACACGACTGTCCAAATTACTACAGCGACTGGTGTTGTGGGGAAACCCCTCTGTGTATATGGGAGGGGTGGACCTCAACGTCCAGTTGTTGGCGCCGTACCCAGTTGCCCGTAAGGCCAGACGCTGGTATAAAAAAGTGTCTATATACTTATTTCAATTGGCTTTGCTGAATGCTCATGTGCTATACAGAGCTTCAGCACGGACTGGATCCTTCCTTTAATTCCAGGAAGAGATCGTCAGGGCCCTTCTGTTTCCAGACGGTGCTCCACCTCTCCTTCTCCAACTAAATGCAGTAAGCCGGCTGCATGAGAGGCATTGTCCTTATGTCCTCCTGAGTACACCTACCCAATGAGCCCCCCAAAGAAGATGTTGTGTCTGTAGAAATATATAGGCGTGACACCCGCTATTATTGTCCCTCCTGTCCTGACAAACCTGGTCTTTGCTTTGGTGAATGTTTTGAGTGCTACCATACACTAGTTGAGTTTTAGCATAGGGTACAGCATTGCACAGACTAGGCACACTTTCACAGGGTCTCCCAAGATGCCATCGCATTTTGAGAGACCCGAACCTGGAACCGGTTACAGTTACAAAAGTTACAAAAAAAATTGTGTAAAAAAAAAAATATATAAAATAAAAAAAACAAAAATAGTTGTCGTTTTATTGTTCTCTCTCTCTCTATTCTCTCTCTATTGTTCTGCTCTTTTTTACTGTATTCTATTCTGCAATGTTTTATTGTTATTATGTTTTATCATGGTTGCTTTTCAGGTATGTATTTTAAATTTTGTAAAGTTTTTTATACTGTTTACTGTGTTTTATTGTTAACCATTTTTTTGTTTTCAGGTACGCCATTCAGCTGCAGCGTGGATTTATTTACCTTGACAGCAACAGCGTTTGCTTCCCTGATACATAAAGCCATGACTCCAGCGCTGTCGGGGGTGATTTCACCACCACAGTTAAAAAAAAAGCATATATGCTGAAGCATGGGGGCAGCAGGGGCGGAGGAGCGATTTGCTCCTACCTTTTGCGGGTGGATCCCCCCATGCTTCGGCATATATATATTTTAGGCACAGGTTGCATTAAAAAATGTTTTATTTTTTACTATGTTTTTTTGTATTTGCTTTGCAGGTATGGTATGTCTTACTGTTATACTGTAATGTTACTTTGTTTTATTGTTAACCTTCATTTGCTTAGAAGGTACGCCATTCAGTTGCAGCGCGGGTTTATTTATCTTGACAGCAACAGCGTTTGCTCTCACGATACATAAAGCTGTGACTCCAGTGCTGTAGGGGGTGATTTCACCACCACAGTTAAAAAAAATGCATTCATGCCGAAGCATGGGGGCAGCAGGGGCAGAGGAGCGATTTGCTCCTAACTTTTGGGGTGGATGCCCCCATGCTTCGGCATATATAAATGGTGCATGTATGCCTATCATTAGAAGTGGGTGGATGAAGGGAGGTATTCTAATGGTGGGCATACCCACCGATCAATCTCTTTTTTTCATGCAGTCCACAGGCTGCATGAAAAAAAAGATTACAATATATGCCCAACAAAGACCAGCAATGTACTGGTATGTTGCTGGATTTGAGTGGTTATACCAGAATGATGCCTGCAGGTTTAGGTATAATCTTGGTATCATTATTTTCAGCCATCGGTCGACTTTCATGTAAAAGCAATCCTAGCAGCTAATTAGCCTCTAGACTGCTTTTACAAGCAGTGGGAGGGAATGTGCCCCCCCCCCCGCCCACCGTCTTCCATGGTTTTCTCTGGCTCTCCTGTCCCAACAGAGCACACGAGAATGCAGCCGGTGATTCGGCCAGCTAACCATAGAGCTGATCAGAGACCAGAATGGCTCCAATCATCTCTATGGCCTAAGAAACCGGAAGCTACAAGCATTTCATGACTTAGATTTTGCCGGATGTAAACAGCTCCATTGGGAAATTGGGAAAGCATTTTATCACACCGATCTTGGTGTGGTCAGATGCTTTGAGGGCAGAGGAGAGATCTAGGGTCTAATAGACCCCAATTTTTTCAAAAAAGAGTACCTGTCACTACCTATTGCTATCATAGGGGATATTTACATTCCCTGAGATAACAATAAAAATGATGAAAAAAATATGAAAGGAACAGTTTAAAAATAAGATAAAAAAGCAAAAAAAAAAAAGCACCCCTGCCCCCCCTGCTCTCGCGCAAAGGCGAACGCAAGCGTCGCTCTGGCGTCAAATGTAAACAGCAATTGCACCATGCATGTGAGGTATCACCGCGAAGGTCAGCTCGAGGGCAGTAATTTTAGCAGTAGCCCTCCTCTGTAAATCTAAAGTGGTAACCTGTAAAGGCTTTTAAAGGCTTTTAAAAATGTATGTAGTTTGTCGCCGCTGCACGTTTGTGCGCAATTTTAAAGCATGTCGTGTTTGGTATCCATGTACTCGGCCTAAGATCATCTTTTTTATTTCATCAAACATTTGGGCAATATAGTGTGTTTTAGTGCATTAAAATTAAAAAAGTGTGTTTTTTCCCCAAAAAATGTGTTTGAAAAATCGCTGCGCAAATACTGTGTGGAAGAAAATATGAAACACCCACCATTTTAATCTGTAGGGCCTTTGCTTTAAAAAAAATATATAATGTTTGGGGGTTCAAAGTAATTTTCTTGCAAAAATTTTTTTTTTCATGTAAACAAAAAGTATCAAAAAGGGCTTTGTCTTCAAGTAGTTAGAAGAGTGGGTGATATGTCACATAAGCTTCTAAATGTTGTGCATAAAATGCCAGGACAGTTCAAAACCCCCCCAAATGACCCCATTTTGGAAAGTATACACCCCAAGCTATTTGCCGAGAGGCATGTCGAGTCCATGGAATATTTTATACTGTGACACAAGTTGCGGGAAAAAGACAATTTTTTTTTTTTTTTTTGCACAAAGTTGTCACCTAATGATATATTGCTCAAACATACCATGGGCATATGTGAATTTACACCCCAAAATACATTCTGTTGCTTCTCCTGAGTACAGGGATACCACATGTGTGAGACTTTTTGGGAGCCTAGCCGCGTATGGGACCCCGAAAACCAAGCACCACCTTCAGGGTTTCTAAGGGTGTACATTTTTTATTTCACTCCTCACTGCCTATCACAGTTTCGGGGGCCATGGAATGACCAGATGGCACAACCCCCCCCAAATGACCCTATTTTGGAAAGTAGACACCCCAAGCTATTTTCTGAGAGGTAGGGTGAGTATTTTGCAGACCTCGCTTTTTGTCACAAAGTTTTGAAAATTGAAAAAAAAAAAATATACATTTTTCTTTTCTTTTTTCATTTTCAAAAACAAATGAGAGCTGCAAAATACTTACCATGCCTCTCAGCAATTAGCTTGGGGTGTCTACTTTCCAAAATGGGGTCATTTGGGGGGTATTTGTGCCATCTTAGCATTTTATGGCCTTAAAAACTGTGATAGGCAGTGAGGAGTGAAATAAAAAATATATGCCCTTAGAAATCCTGAAGGCGGTGCTTGGTTTTCGGGGCCCCGTCTGCGGCTAGGCTCCAAAAAAGTCCCACACATGTGCTATCCCCATACTCAGGAGAAGCAGCAGAATGTATTTTGGGGTGTAATTCCACATATGCACATGGCATGTTTGAGCAATATATCATTTAGTGACAAACTTTATGCAAAAAAAAAGTTTGTCATTTTCCCGCAACTTGTGGCAAAATATAAAATATTCCATGGACTCAACATGCCTCTCAGCAAATAGCTTGGGGTGTCTACTTTCCAAAATGGGGTAATTTGGGGGGGGGGGTTGTGCCATCTGGGCATGTTATGGCCTTCAAAACTGTGATAGGTAGTGAGGAGTAAAATAAAAAATTTACGACCTTAGAAATCCTAAGGGCGGTGCTTGGTTTTCCGGGCCCCGTACGCGGCTAGGCTCCCAAAAAGTCCCACACATGTGGTATCCCCGTACTCAAGAGAAGCAGCAGAATGTATTTTGGGGTACAATTCCACATATAACCATGGCATGTGTGAGCAATATATCATTTAGTGACAATTTTTTGTAAATCTATTTTTTTTGTCATTTATCAATCAGTTGGGACAAAAAAAATAAATATTCAATGGGCTCAACATGCCTCTCAGCAATTTCCTTGGTGTGTCTACTTTCCAAAATGGGGTCATTTGGGCTGGGGGTTTGTACTGCCCTGCCATTTTAGCACCTCAAGAAATGAGATAGGCAGTCATAAACTAAAAGCTGTGTAAATTCCAGAAAATGTACCCTAGTATGTAGACACTATAACTTTTGCGCAAACCAATAAATATACACTTATTGACTTTTTTTTACCAAAGACATGTGGCTGAATACATTTTGGCCTAAATGTATGACTAAAATTGAGTTTATTGGATTTTTTTATAACAAAAAGTAGAAAATATCATTTTTTTTCAAAATTTTCGGTCTTTTGCTGTTTATAGCGCAAAAAATAAAAACTGCAGAGGTGATCAAATACCATCAAAAGAAAGCTCTCTTTGTGGGAAAAAAAGGACGCAAATTTCGTTTGGGTACAACATTGCATGACCGTGCAATTAGCAGTTAAAGCAACGCAGTGCCAAATTGTAAAAAGTGCTCTGGTCAGGAAGGGGGTAAAACCCACCCAAAAGCATCATTAAAATCACGGCTCCTGTAAAACCGATCTTTTAAAAAAAAAAAAAAATTGCATTGATACATGTCCCCCTGGGCAGTACACAGGCCCCCATACCCTTTTTATAGCCAATAACTTGCATATAATCCTTCAAAATGGGGACTTTTGGTTTTTTAAGTTCGGGTCACATATTCTTTAATAGGTTTTGTGGTTCGGGTCCAAAGTTTTTCCATGTTTGGGAGTTCTGGTGTGAACCAAACCAGGGGGTTTGGCCCAGTTCTAATTATGAGACCAGAGAGTAGATTTACTTTTTTTTTTTTTTTTTTTTTAACCACTTCAGTGAACATTCTCCGAGGGACATATTTTCAACTTAACAGTTCAATTTCATCCCATCTCATTTACACATCATTGTGGCTTTTTTTTTTGTTTATATTAAAACATACCTCATATTACAGTTAATATACATTGAATATATAAACCCCCAGTGTGCCCACCCCTCCCTCCCCTCCCTCCTCCCCACAACTCTCCCTCCTCCCTTACCCCACCTCCCCTCTCCTTTGCTCCTACCTGTACTAGTCTACTTTTTTCTCTGCTTCTTCAACCTCCAACTACCTAATTACTTTGGGGCCATATCTCCTTTTTGTTCTAGATTCCCATCACCTCGGCACACCTTATTGAACATTTGTACTCTGCCCAATCCCTTAATTTCTCTTCGCACTCTTCCAATCCCATCTCCTCACTAAACCACGAGATTTTGAATTTTGTTTATTTCATTAAACCAATCCTGCAATGTGGGTCTCTTTTTTACTTGCCAGTATCTAGGAATGAGGCTTTTAGCTGCGTTCAAAAGTTGTGGTAGTAATGTTCTGAAATATATCCTATTTGGTATTTTAATCCTGTGAAATAAACATCCCCAAGGATCGTCCGGAATTACGATATTGGTTATTTCACTGATAATTTGCCTAATCTCCCCCCAATATTTTTTGATTTCCGGGCAATGCCACCAGATATGCGCTGTTGTCCCGATCTCTTTACATCCCCGCCAACAGTATTGCGATGTTTCACTCGGGTACTTATGTGCTCTGTCTGGGGTAATGTACCACCTAGCCAGACACTTGTAATTTAGCTCGAGCATCTTATAATTAACAGTTATGGCGTGTATCCGCTTCAATAACTTACCAATCTCTGGTTCTTTAAGCTGTATACCTAATTCCACCTCCCACTTCTTAATAAATGGTGGTATTTCTACTACCTTTAATTCCATTAGTACTCTGTAGATCTTAGAGGTCCCCTTCTTCCCTGCTTTATCCACACACAGTTTCTCTAGGGGGTGTAAATTTGTACAGTATCTGATCTGATGGGTTGAGGGAGAGTTTCAATAAAATGATTTAATTGATTGTACCGCCATCGATCTATTACTATGAGTTCCCCTTTATTTTTTCGTTTCTGATATGTGCAAATTTTACCCTGTTCCGTCACATCCTTTAATTATACGTCCTCTTGTAAGATCCATTTTCCAGACAGGATTTCCATCCCTGGTGCAAAATATTCTGTGTCTTTCAATGGGATTAAGGGTGAATTATACTCCCATTTCTCCCTTTCATGCAAGTTATCCCACACTTTTAGTGCGTGTCTGGTGATATCATGTGTGTCTGCGCTCAATTTTATAAATTGTGGTGGGATCCATATTATTTTTCCCATTTTTACTTTACTTTACTTTACTTTAATCGTGCTATCCATTTTCACCCAGCGCTTTTCCTTATTATTTTTTGCCTATTCTATTAATCGTGATAAAATAATTGCCTCATAATAACTTCTAATATCCGGGGCCCCCTACCCCCCCTTCTCCTTTTCTTTTTCTAATTGTGCAAAACTAACACATGGTTTTTTCCCTCTCCAAATAAACTTTAAAAATAGTGTGTGCAATGTTTTCAAGTAAGCCTGTGGCAGTGAGGGCAGATTTACTTAAACTAGTGCACTTAAAATCTGGTGCAGCTGTGCATTGTAGCCAATCTGCTTCTAACCTCAGCTTGTTCAATGAAGCTTTGGCAATAAAACCTGGAAGCTGATTGGTTTCTATGCAGAGCTGCACCAGATTTTGCACTGTCCACTTTTAGTAAATGACTTTACATATCTCTTCTGATGATACCTGAAGCCTCCTCTAAACTTGTCTTGGATCTTCCATGGCTTCTCAGCATTTCCCAGTATTCTGTGATTATGAAAAAGAGGTGTTTGGACCGTGATCCATGTACTTTTTAGGCACCACAAGACAGAAATAGTTATATACAGTAAAATTACAAAATCTTTATAAATGCATCATTAAAAACCAAAAAATTAAATCATAAGGTAGGAACACTTCTTGCACGTTGTGTCGACCAGGAGGGGAACCCTTTCATTACCACAATATTATTGGTACAGACAAACAAATGTAATCTTGTACATCATAGTTCAGAGGGGTATCACCATTCATTCACATAATGTAAGCTCAAGATGTTTTGTGTAAATTCATCAGGAGCAAAAGGTGCAAAGATAGAAACAATGCAGACAATTGATTGGAAAATGGGAGTACCGGAGGCAATGTAACACAAGGGAAAACATGTATAAGGTTGAAGGCCACACACACACACAGCAGCAGTTATTAAAGAGACAACCCAATCAAAAATTAGGAAGCAGATATCCAGCGATATAATAACTAAAAAGAACAGATCTACTGTGCCCAAGAGTGTCAAAGTTGTAAATCATTCAGGCTCAACGATCACAGGTTCAGCGATACCAGTAACATATTACACAGGTTCTCAAAACACATTTGCTTGTACAGAAAATCCTGCAGACAATATATAGTGCCACCAGATATACTCCAGGTCAGCAAAAAAGATCTGTATACTTGTAAGTGTTCGCCTAGGCAACAGGTCCCCCACCGACTGCACCCTTAAAAGCGTTGTGCACACAGGAATTAACAGCCGGCTGACCCTGTGTGTACTTGGACTCCTAGAAAAACTAGCTTCTGCCCACACTGTGGTGGAGTGACACCGGAACTCTGTGTCTAGGAGATCCAGCACACGCAAAATGAGCCGCCTGTTAATTCCTGTGTACACAGCACTTTTAGTTGACTGGGGGTTGGACCGGTTTTATGTCCTAATGCCTGCTTTTATTCATTTGCTACATGTGAGTATAATAGTTGTTTTATAAATGACTTTATAAGAATTTATTTAGCTGCAAGAGAAGGGGTTATTGATCTGCATTGTGTAAAAAGGCTGTTTGATCCTGTCTTTTCTGATCCTCCCCTTTTCCACTGTGCCCATTCAATCTCCTGATAAGACAAACCATTTGGAGACACTTTGCACATGCTCAGCTTGGTGTGTATTGCTAGTAGGGATGAGTCGAACACCCCCCTGTTCGGTTTGCAGCAGAACATGCGAACAGGCAAAAAATTTGTTCGAACACGCGAACACCGTTAAAGTCTATGGGACACGAACATGAAAAATCAAAAGTGCTAATTTTAAAGGCTTATATGTAAGTTATTGTCTTAAAAAGTGTTTGGGGACCTGGGTCCTGCCCCAGGGGACATGTATCAATGCAAAAAAAAGTTTTAAAAATGGCAGTTTTTTCATTAGCAGTGATTTTAATGATGCTTAAAGTGAAACAATAAAAGTGTAATATTCCTTTAAATTTCATACCTGGGGGGTGTCTATAGTATGCCTGTAAACTGGCGCATGTTTCCCGT
This sequence comes from Aquarana catesbeiana, assembly GCF_042186555.1. Classification (NCBI taxonomy): domain Eukaryota; kingdom Metazoa; phylum Chordata; class Amphibia; order Anura; family Ranidae; genus Aquarana; species Aquarana catesbeiana. The sequence goes on from NC_133326.1 coordinate 344,335,122, forward strand.
GTTTAGAACAGTCCGAGAGCAAAATGACTCGGTCCGGCAATACACATAAAAGTTAATTGATAAAAACGACATGGGATTCCCCCACAGGGGAACCCCCAACCAGAATTAAAAAAAAAAATTCCAAATTCCATACCAGGCCATTCAGGTAAAAAAAAGCCGCATGCCCCTATGATCTGCCTCCATGGGAGGCACCCGTCGTAATGACCAGCCTCTCAGGTGACAGTTCTTTTATAACTGAGGACGGGGCCACATGATGTCATTGCCGAGTGACCCCGCCCCCCTCGGTGACATCCCTATGTCTTCCCCGCAGCGTCAGAGGGGGCGGGGCCTCCTGGTCCACCCCCACTGACACACGGTGACATCCCTATAGCTTATAGGGGGCAGGGTCACCTGGCGATGTCATTGTGTGGCCTCGCCCTCAGTTATAAAAGAGCTGTCATATGAGAGCGGCCGGTCATTATGGCAGGTGCCTCCCATGGAGCCAGATCGTAGGTGGCGTGCAAATTTTTTTTTTTTTTTTTCATTTTCGGTCCCTCGGAGCACGAGAAGAAGAAGACTCCATGGGACAGTTTTATTTTTTAATTTTTTTAATAAAGGACTTGTCCCAAGGCGTGTATTGTGTTTTTTTTACTATTTTCACACATTTTTAGTGAAATGGTAGGGGTACATTTGTACCCCGTTACCATTTCCCACAGGGGGGGCCGGGACGTGGGGGTACCCTTGTTAAAGGGGGCTTCCAGATTCCAATAAGCCCCCCATCCGCAGACCCCCACAACCAGCAGGCAAGGGCTGTGGGGATGAGGCCCTTCTCCCCATCAACATGGGGACAAGGTGCTTTGGGGGGCTACCCCAAAGCACGCTCCCAATGTTGAGGGCATGTGGCCTGGTACGGTTCAGGGGGGGCGCTCTCTCGTCCCCCCCTTTTTTCCTGCGGCCTGCCAGGTTGCGTGCTCAGATAAGGGTCTGGTATGGATTTTGAGGGGGACCCCCACGCCATTTTTTTTTTATTTTGGTGCGTTGTTCCCCTCATTATCCATACCAGACCTGAAGGGCCTGGTATGAAATTTAGGGGGGCCCCACCGCATTTTTTTTAAAAAATTTTGGTTCGGGGTTCCCCTGTGGGGGAATCCCATGCGGTTTTTATCAATGAACTTTTATGTGTATTTAAGCATTATTAAAATCACTGCTCCTGCTTACTTTTGCATTGATACATGTCCCCTGGGGCAGGACCCAGGTCCCCAAACACTTTTTATGACAATACCATGCATATAAGCCTTTAACATTAGCACTTTTGATTTCTCCCATGGACCTTTAAAGGGTGTTCCGCGGCCATCGAATTTGCCGTGAACACCCCAAATTGTTTGTTATTCTGTGAACATCGGGCTCATCCCTAATTGCTACAGAGTTTTTTTTTCCTTGGGAGGGTGCATGTGATCAGCACAGGGCCAATCAGCACTGTCCAGACAGAAAATCAGGGGTCATGCAGCCTCATAGGACAGTCAGAGGAGAATGAAAACTCCTCCCACAAGATTTAACTAGACACTCATAGAAGTCACAAGACTGCTATATACTGCTGAGGAGAAAAGATATTTAGCAGTTTATAATTACTAAATTAATTGCATTTCCATTTTCTGTGTTCTGTGGGAGACCCGGTAAGTGAATGAAGGGTCCTGAGTTTAGTAACACTTTAAAGCCCCATCTATGCCTTTGCCTCACAGGTTTTTTGTTTTAAAAAAAAACATCTGTGCGGGTATACAACAGCTTTAAATTCTGGTGTCTGTTTAGCGGACTTTGGGTAGAAGTAACAGGTGTGGAAAAATTGGGCTTTGAGTGTAACCCTATAGAGGTACTGTTGATGAATCAAGTAAGGTCTGTGCATTGTCAAGGAGCAAGCGGCTGATGCTCTTCACATAACTAAGCTGTCTCCTCCATGCATGATGCTGGGTCTATGGCAAGAGTAGCTGTGGACGAGGAGGCAGAATAAGCTGCTCTGGCAGCTGCAGTGGACTGTGCTCTAATCTCTGCTTGGGTGATGAGGATGGTTTAGTAAGCCAGTCCACCACCTCCTCTGCATGCTGTGGCTGGATAGTCCGGGCCACTTCACTAAACAGAGGAAACGGTGCCCTGTTGAGGATAGACCATTTCCACCTTTGCCTGTGGACACAGATGCTGCTGGCCCCCTCACAGTGCCATGGGAACATCTGCCTCTCCTTGTTGGCCTCCCAGACATGATAGAGGGGCTTATTACCGAAATGTAATACAGAAGGAGAAATGTGTATGTAGATGTACTTTAATCAATGGAAAGTGGTGTTTGGTTCACTTTAATTTGAGTGCTCATTACACAGACACACCCCACTGACACACTACCATATACTGCATTAAAACTGCACTGACGCAATTCAATTTACTGCCATAAAACTGCGCTAACGCAGTTTTAATATATTGCCTTAAAAGTGCACTAAGTCAATTCAATATACTGCAGTAAAAGTGCACTAACGCAGTTCAATATACTGCAGGAAATGTGCACTAACACACGTCAATAAAATGGCAGTAATCGTGCACTAACGCACCTCAATATACAGCAGTAAACAAGCACCAACACACCTCAATATACTGTAGCAAAGTCTCTTACCTCTTTTGGTCCAATGAGGACCTCTAAGGCCAAAGATAGCTGACATCCTTCAATATGTGGTGGGTTGTGAGGCATAGTGGGTGCAAATATGGTGAAAGTCGCTTCTTGGATGTAAAAGAGGTTTTATTTCTTTTGGCAGTCCTTTTTATATATTCTGGGGGTAAGAGGGTTAGGACCAGGACACCCTTAGTTGCAAACTCAATTGGCAGACTCTGAGACTTCAATAGGAGAACAGCCATACAGGGAAAGACCCCAGCAAGGCGCCACTTCTGCACATGCAGGATTGCTGTCTGCTGTGGTAACAGTCCTTTAGCAGTTCCTAACACAACGTATCAGTTCTTTCAGATCCACTACAACTGCTCCTTGTAGTTCTTCAATACTAAGCTCCTGATCTCTCACTTGACCCACTGATTCACTGACTATGAATCCCTTGAGCTCCTCCAAGGTTGGCGGTGGTATCCCCTCAAGCGTCACCCCTGCTTCTCTACTGGGTCCCTAGCTTGGCACTCCAGATACTCCTCAAGCTTCACCCCTGCTAACTAGCTTGGTTCCTGGCTTGACACACAAGGCTGTTCTGCAAGCGTCTCCCCTGTTGGTTGGGTCCCTGACTTGATCACCACCTGAAGTTTCCCGATTGTCCACCATGCCCTTCGGTGAGAATATGGTTCCAGTACTAGCTTCCCTTCTACCTCCGACCACTGACAGGTTCTCCGACTGACAGAACCGTCACTTTTAGTTGGACTGCAAGCCTCAGTTCCAACCCTGCACTGCGCTCTTACTTCTGGATAGGCCCTCACACAACATGGCAGCCAGATGCCCCCGGGATAGGCCCAATCTCCAGCCTAGCAGCCCGGGGCAGATGTCACATGTCCACCCAGATGGCAGTCTGGGTGGCACAGAACACAGATCACCTGACCTCACCTGAATATATAGGCTCTCCCAGCAGGCCAAGGGATTAAAGAAAACCCCTTCCCATTGGCTGGAACACCCACATACCCATAACCTGACCTTGGGTTGCCCTTCTCGTATCCAGTACCACCAAGTACTCGGCCACCTAGTGGTATAAGAGAAAGGTGCAACAAGGCTGAGCTTAGGGAGAAATCAATGGATCCCTATCAATCGACCAAGATAAATACTCTTGGCAAGTACATTTGTGAGGAGCTCCCTGAATAACCTCCAGGGCGCTACAATACTGCAATACACGTGCACTAACAAACCTCAATATACTGCAGTACATGTGCACTAATGCAGTTCAATATACTGCAGTAAACATGCACTAAAGCATGTCAATATACTGCAGTAAACACGCACAAACACACGTCAATATACTGCAGTGAAAGTGCACTAATGCACTTCAATATACTGCAGTAAATGTGCACTAACGCACCTCAATATATTGCAGTATAGTGCACTAACACACGTCAATATACTGCAGTAAACGTGCACTAACACACCTCAATATACAGCAGTAAAGGTGCATTAATGCACGTCAATATACTGCAGTAAAGGTGCAATAACGCACATCAATATACTGCAGCAAATGTACACTAATGCACGTCAATATACTGCACTAAACATGTATTAACGCACCTCAATATAGTGCAGTAAACCTGCCCTGAAACACTAAACTGACACTAAAGTAAGAATGATTGGTCGCACTACACTCACACTGCACTAGCACTATATTCACACTAAACTGACACTCTACGCTCACAATAGAATCACAATAACACACTATAGCACAGTAACCTGCTAGTAACAATGAACAGAGCCCTGTTCTTTCTATCTCCACTCCAATATCACACTGCAAATGGTTGCTGTGGGAAGAATCGTTTTATAGAGGGGTTTTTTGTTTCATACAGTTGTGTTTATTAGTGCAACTTATAACATCCAAGTGAAAGATATAACACCAACATGTCAGAAAAAAATAAAAACATTCAACTCAGAATCACTAAGTTGGAAAATGGATCACCCCCCTCATGTCAGAATTTTGGTGAACCACATGCTCACGTTCTGTTCAATTTGATGGTGACCGTTTGTGGACTGCAGTCTCCAAGTCATTCCACTGGTTTTCAATGGGTTTTAAGTCTGATTTTCTTCCCATTGACAATTTTCTGGCAGAGGGCAGCAGATTTTCCTCAAGAATTTGATGGTATTTTGTCACATCCATTTTTCTTCCATTAATCCATTCATTTTAGTCTAATTTGACCACCTTAAACACACCTTGGAGATTCTGAGGCCACATGGAAAAGGGTGTTCTGGTCAGATGAAACTAAAATTTAATTATTTGGCCTCAACACCAAACAATATGTCTGGTTATTTTCTATACCACTGTAGTTGGGTTTTCTAAAATTTAACTGCAAAAAGTGGAAATACGCATATAAATAAATCCCATATTCCTAGCCCTCTACTTCAATTTAACATTCTTACTGGGATGAGGTGCCATATCTAATTAGAGACACACATGTTACCAACCCCCCTTTTTTAATTAATAGAAGCTGTTGCAGTGCTACATACTGTTTGATATGCTGTAATATTTTAATTTTGTTTTCATGTTTTATGTTGATTTCCATTTTTGTGATGTCTTGACTGGGTCATTTGTAACCTGGTGCTTTAAAAATGACCATTACAAGGGATTATGACACACTGTTAAACTGAAGGGGTTATGTTATTAATTTTTTAATTTTTTTCCATAATATTAATTTTGTGTTGATGATGACAATGATGAATAGCCTACAGTATGTGGGTAATTTTCTTTGTCAACTGTTACTGGACTGAGAGTATGCAGTGTAGAAGAATTAAACTCCTGTAAGTAAAAAAAAAGACACAGGGGAAGAATTATACTACTGTAGCTAAAAAGAAAGTCTTGGCACAGGGGAAGAAGTAAACTCCTGTAACTATGAAGAAAGTCCTGACAGTGAGGAAGAATTAAACTCTTGTAATTAGAAAGAAAGTCGTGGCTGTGCGGCAATAAAAAATACACATTTGTTGACTGTAAAAGTTTGGCTGTGTTGTGCTTATTGTCCACATATACTGTAACATTTGGGGTTCCGGATCACTAGCCAGCCAAAACACAACAGCCAGCCAAAACACAAACAGTCTTTATTTCTTCTGTAGCACCAACCCCGTAGGAGCCGCTTGATGACTTACTGTAAGTTCTGTGTTCTGCCTACCCACCCCAAGGAATGGCCTCAGCCCCTCTGGCACACCTGGTTTCATTTCCCCTTGTACTAAAAGAACTAGAAATGGGGGTGCGCATGCCCATGCACCAATGAGAGAGACAAAAAATCAGTTTCGGGTGATTGAAAAGTATATCAAAAGAGAAAGAAAAAGCAAAAGAGTGTATATGTATACTTATAGGATGAAACGCGTATTAATTCTGTAGGAGAGCAGAAGATAGAAAGATGCGCCACTAGTACAAATATGCTTATCTTTTTTAGCCTGTCTTTATGAATATAGGAGTATCAGATAGATGATCACTATCTGCTAGAAAGCCTCTCTCTAACAAACAATTTGACTGGCCAATTACCATGGTAAGGTGTCATGCATCCAAGCCACTTGTTGGTCTCAGTCAAAAAAGGGGTAATTTTCATATCCCCATTATGACCTAATAGGCTATTTGACTGGCCAGTTACCGTGGGATGGTGTCTAGCATCCAAGCCAGCTGTTTGTCTCAGTCAAAAAAGCTCTCTTGGCTACATAGAAAACTGCTTATAAAAGAAAGAGCAAATTAGTGTATACTGTATATACAGTGGGGATGGAAAGGATTCGGACCCCCTTAAAGCGGGGGTCCACCTATCTATCGTTTGTTTTTTTTTTAGTTCGTTCACAAACTTTCCTTCTCAGCATTACATACTCACATATTGTGTGTAATATGTCCGCCTGTGTCAGATTTCGTCGGAAAGAATAACTTATATTATTCGCTGCAGGCGGTTTCCATCTTCATTGTGGGCATTTGAAGCCCACAAGCATTTATTTCCTGGATGTGGTGAATGCTGTGCTCCCAGCATTCACCGCTCGTTCCCGCACATGCTCAGTGGCATCCTGGGAAGCCTGAGACTAGCTCCCAGGAGTCTGGGAGAGGCTAGAAACACACCTACTCCCACGGGAGGAGAACCAGGAAGTGCAAAGAAGAATAGAAAAATAAAAGGTAATTACAACGATTTAAATTTTTTTAAACGGCATGTCAGCATCTAGGCAAGGAAGAGAATACATACAGATATTGTTGAAAATTTGGGTGGAACTCCGCTTTAAATTTTTCACTCTGTGTTATATTGCAGCCATTTGCTAAAATCATTTAAGTTCATTTTTTTTCCTCATTAATGTACACACAGCACCCCATATTGACAGAAAAACACAGAATTATTGACATTTTTGCAGATTTATTAAAAAAGAAAAACTGAAATATCACATGGTCCTAAGTATTCAGACCCTTTGCTCAGTATTTAGAAGAAGCACCCTTTTGATCTAATACAGCCATGAGTCTTTTTGGGAAAGATGCAACAAGTTTTTCACACCTGGATTTGGGGATTCTCTGCCATTCCTCCTTGCAGATCCTCTCCAGTTCTGTCAGGTTGGATGGTAAATGTTGGTGGACAGCCATTTTTAGGTCTCTCCAGAGATGCTCAATTGAGTTTAAGTCAGGACTCTGGCTGGGCCATTCAAGAACAGTCACTGAGTTGTTGTGAAGCCACTCCTTCGTTATTTTAGCTGTGTGTTTAGGGTCATTGTCTTGTTGGAAGGTAAACCTTCGGCCCAGTCTGAGGTCCTCAGCACTCTGGAGAAGGCTTTCGTCCAGGATATCCCTGTACTTGGCCGCATTCATCTTTACCTCGATTGCAACCAGTCCCTGTCCCTGCAGCTGAAAAACACCCCCACAGCATGATGCTGCCACCACCATGCTTCACTGTTGGGACTGTATTGGACAGGTGATGAGCAGTGCCTGGTTTTCTCCACACATACCGCTTAGAATTAAGGCCAAAAAGTTCTATCTTGGTCTCATCAGACCAAAGAATCTTATTTCTCACCATCTTGGAGTCATTCAAGTGTTTTTTTTAGCAAACTCCATGCGGGCTTTCATGTGTCTTGCACTGAGGAGAGACTTCCGTCAGGCCACTCTGCCATAAAGCCCTGACTGGTGGAGGGCTGCAGTGATGGTTGACTTTCTACAACTTTCTCCCATCTCCCGACTGCATCTCTGAAGCTCAGCCACAGTGATCTTTGGGTTCTTCTTAACCTCTCTCACCAAGGCTCTTCCCCCCCGATAGCTCAGTTTGGCCGGACGGCCAGCTCTAGGAAGGGTTCTGGTTGTCCCAAACGTCTTCCATTTAAGGATTATGGAGGCCATGGTGCTCTTAGGAACCTTAAGTGCAGCAGAATTTTTTTTTTGTAACCTTGGCCAGATCTGTGCCTTGCCACAATTCTGTCTCTGAGCTCTTTAGGCAGTTCCTTTGACCTCATGATTCTCATTTGCTCTGACATGCACTGTGAGCTGTAAGGTCTTATATAGACAGGTGTGTGGCTTTCCTAATCAAGTCCAATCAGTATAATCAAACACAGCTGGACTCAAATGAAGGTGTAGAACCATCTCAAGGATAATCAGAAGAAATGGACAGCACCTGAGTTAAATATATGAGTGTCACAGCAAAGGGTTTGAATACTTAGGACCATGTGATATTTCAGTTTTTCTTTTTTAATAAATCTGCAAAAATGTCAACAATTCTGTGTTTTTCTGTCAATATGGGGTGCTGTGAGGAAAAAAGGAACTTAAATGATTTTAGAAAATGGCTGCAATATAACAAAGAGTGAAAAATTTAAGGGGGTCTGAATACTTTCCGTCCCCACTGTACACGGTGGTGGGAGTGTCATAGTCTGGGTCTTTATGAGTGCTGCTGGCACTGGGAAGCTACAGTCCATTGAGGAAACCATGAATGCCAACATGTACTGTGATATACTAAAGCAGAGCATGATCCCCTCCCTTCAGAGAGTGGGCCACGGGGCAGTAATCTAACATGATAACGACCCCAAACACACCTCTAAGATGACCACTGCCTTGCTAAAGAAGCTGAGAAGCTAAAGGTGGTGGAGTGGCCAAGCATGTCTCCAGATCTAAACTCTATTGAGCATCTGTAGGGCATCCTCAAATGGAGGGTGGAGGAGCGCAAGGTCTCTAGCATCCACCAGCTTTGTGATGTCATCATGGAGGAGTGGAAGAGGACTCCAGTGGCAACCTGTGAAGCCCTGGTGAACTCCATTCCCAAGAGGGCTAAAGCAGTGCTGGAAAATATTGTTGGCCACACAAAATATTGACACTTTGGGCCCAATTTGGACATTTTCACTTAGGGGTGTACTCACTTTTGTTGCCAGCGGTTTAGATAGTAATGGCTGTGTGTTGAGTTATTTTGAGGAGGCAGCAAATTTACACTGTTATACAAGCTGTACACTCACTACTTTAGATTGTAGCAAAGTGTAATTTCTTCAATGTTGTCACATGAAAAGATATAATAAAATATTTACAAAAATGTGAGGGGTGTACTCACTTTTGTGAGATACTATATATATAGAAAGGTAGAAAGATGTGTCAATAATACTGATCTGCTAATCTTTTTTAGCCAGTCCCTATGAATATAGGGGTATCAGATAGATGAACAATAAACTAAGAGAAAACTGCTGCGCCAACTTAACTATGTCAACCTGCCAACATTACCAATTGTAATAATTGTGTATATAGATAGAAAATCAAAAAAGTGTAGCGCTATATTAAAAGTGTAAACATTTTGTATCAGATAGATGGTCACTATCTATAAAGAGACCTCCCTCTCTCAAAAAAATTGACTGGCCAATTACCGTGGTATGGTGTCATGCATTCAAGCCACTTGTTGGTCTCCGTCAAAAAAGGGGTAACTTCCATATCCCCACTGTGACCTACTAGCTAATTTGACTGGCCAATTACCATGGGATGGTGTCTAGCATCCAAGCCACTTGTTGGTCTTAGTCAAGAAGAGCTCTCTGAACTACACAGAAAACTGCTTATAGAGGAAGCAGCAAATAGGTGTATATTGTAGCGGGGTGCCTGTGAAACAGGTTAAAATTTCGGGAAAAGTGATTGATGGGATATATGTTCCTCCATGGATTCTTAGATTTGCAATCTAAGAAAATACCAGCAAAGACTTCAGGGTAAAGAAGGATAGTTCTTTACCCTGTATTGGTAAAATCTGTTCCGGGGCTGGTTTTATTGGGAGTCTGATAGAGATCTGGGTGGGACCGACTCCCAAGTCCATGGACCGCAGTTTAGAGTTTTCCTTTCAGGTCTTGATTAAAGGGGTTGTAAAGGTATAAATTTTTTCACCTTAATGCATTCTATGCATTAAGGTGAAAAAACTTTTGATAATACCGCCGCCCCCAGCCCCCCCGTTTTACTTACCTGACACCTCGAAACTCAGCCGCTTGCTCCCGACCTCCATTCAGCCGATCAGCCTGGTCGCTGATTGGCTATAGTGGATGGATTGAAAGCAGCGCAGCCATTGGCTCGCGCTGCTGTCAATCACAGCCAATGACGCGGTGCGCCGGGGCCGAGTGATACAGCGAGCGGCTATAGCCGCCGGCTGTATCACGGGAGCGCGCCCGCAATAACTAACCACCATGCGAGAGAGCTCGCATTAAGTTGGTTAGTTATTGCGGGGAGGAGCCGAGACAGCCGCCGAGGGACCCCAGAAGAGCAGGTTCGGGGCCACTCTGTGCAGAACGAGCTGCACAGTGAAGGTAAGTATAACATGTTTGTTATTTAAAAAAAAAAAAAAATTACCTTTACAACCCCTTTAAGGCAGCTGAGAGAGTGTGAGTGAGAGTGTGTGTCTCCATGTGAGGAGGCAACTAGGAGCATGGCTGCTTATTCCCTGACTTTGGATACAAAGTATTTGCGTTTGTAAGGACACTTACTACAAAACCAAGGACTGGTCAGAGCAGAAGTTATTTTTGTTTGATTAATGGCAAGATGCCCTTTTTCTTCTGTTTGGGAATATCCTGTGGATTAAACATGATGTTTTCCTAAAGAAACTGTGAGTTTGTCCCTGCCATGAGTCTGATACCCTACAATGTGTGGCTTGAAGCGGGCACAAGACCCAGGGACTGTACCTCTTGCAGCAGCATTTAGAAAAAAAAAAAGGAAGATTATTTTTTTTAATTCACTAGTACCAGTATAATGTTAAGAGAATGGAGAAAATAATCAAACAGCTGTTACAAGCACACACAGACCAACAAGAAACTAACCGCTTGTTGATAACTGCTACCCAAGCAGCCATGCAGGAGCAGAAAGAGGTCAATAAGCTCATACAGAGTCAGGTACAGTCCCTGACTGACAAGGTTCTACGTGTGGACAATGTTGCAGATTTACGCAAGCGAGTGCAGGCTGCACTACAGAAAATGATGGCCGAGGATGACATGGAGGCTTTCCTCACAGTTTTTGAGAGGGTGGCAGAGCGTGAAGGGCTATCCCAGGACCAATGGGCTGAGGTCCCTGCCCCCTTTTTGACCGGGGACCCACAGAAGGCCTATTTTCATTTGAATGCTGCTGAGACGTGGCAATATAAATCTCAGAAAAATGAGATTCTGGCCCGCCTTGGCGTAACAATGGCTGTGAGAGCTCAGCGTGTCCATGCTTGGCAATTTAAGGTGGACCAACCTGCAAGGTCCTGACCTGCAAGGTCCTGAGTAGGGATGAGCTTCGTGTTCGAGTCGAACCCATGTTCGACTCGAACATCGGCTGTTCGATCGTTCGCCGAATTGCGAACGTTATGGGCCGTTCGCGCTAAATTCGTGTGGCGCGTCACGGCCCATAATTCACTGCGGCATCGCAGTGCATTGCTGGCTGATGATTGGCCAAGCATGCACTATGACCCGCATGCTTGGCCAATCACAGCGCTGTCAGTAGAGAGAGCTGTAATTGGCCAAAGCCAGGGTGGCTTTGGCCAATTATGGCTCAGGGGATTTAGTACACACCCCACACTATATAAGGCCGCCTGCACGGCGGCCCTGTGTAGTGTGTGTTCCGGTGTGCTGAGAGATAGAGAGAGAGAGAGACAGTGTCATTTGATTTGAGTTAGATAGATTAGGCAGAACAGTCAGTCAGTTAGCTGCACTTACAGTGTATTGTGTATATATATGCATCCCAGGTGTTGCATATATATATATACACTGTATTCAGTTTAGCTAGATCCGTTCCTGTTATCTTCTATCTAGACTATTTACATTTAATGCAGTGCGTCCTGCTCACAGTGTTCAGCTAGATCCGTTCCTGCTATTTACATTTAGTGCAGTGCGTCCTGCTCACAGTGTTCAGCTAGATCCGTTCCTGTTATCTTCTAGACTATTTACATTTAGTGCAGTGCGTCCTGCTCACAGTGTTCAGCTAGATCCGTTCCTGCAATTTACATTTAGTGCAGTGCGTCCTGCTCACAGTGTTCAGCTAGATCCGTTCCTGCTATTTACATTTAGTGCAGTGCGTCCTGCTCACAGTGTTCAGCTAGATCCGTTCCTGCTATTTACATTTAGTGCAGTGCGTCCTGCTCACAGTGTTCAGCTAGATCCGTTCCTGCTATTTACATTTAGTGCAGTGCGTCCTGCTCACAGTGTTCAGCTAGATCCGTTCCTGCTATTTACATTTAGTGCAGTGCGTCCTGCTCACAGTGTTCAGCTAGATCCGTTCCTGCTATTTACATTTAGTGCAGTGCGTCCTGCTCACAGTGTTCAGCTAGATCCGTTCCTGCTATTTACATTTAGTGCAGTGCGTCCTGCTCACAGTGTTCAGCTAGATCCGTTCCTGCTATTTACATTTAGTGCAGTGCGTCCTGCTCACAGTGTTCAGCTAGATCCGTTCCTGTTATCTTCTAGACTATTTACATTTAGTGCAGTGCGTCCTGCTCACAGTGTTCAGCTAGATCCGTTCCTGCTATTTACATTTAGTGCAGTGCGTCCTGCTCACAGTGTTCAGCTAGATCCGTTCCTGTTATCTTCTAGACTATTTACATTTAGTGCAGTGCGTCCTGCTCACAGTGTTCAGCTAGATCCGTTCCTGTTATCTTCTAGACTATTTACATTTAGTGCAGTGCGTCCTGCTCACAGTGTTCAGCTAGATCCGTTCCTGCTATTTACATTTAGTGCAGTGCGTCCTGCTCACAGTGTTCAGCTAGATCCGTTCCTGTTAAATTCCTACTGACCGGCAGGCTTGTCTGGTTACAGTATATAAAGCTACCTGAAGAAAATTACAGGTGTTCTATTTGATCCTATTAGTACCACGGTCAGGCAGCTAGACTATTTACATTTAGTACAGTGCGTCCTGCTCACAGTGTTCAGCTAGATCCGTTCCTGTTATCTTCCTACTGACAGGCAGGCTTGTCTGGTTACAGTATATAAAGCTACCTGAAGAAAATTACAGGTGTTCTATTTGATCCTATTAGTACCACGGTCAGGCAGCTAGACTATTTACATTTAGTACAGTGCGTCCTGCTCACAGTGTACAGCTAGATCCGTTCCTGTTATCTTCCTACTGACAGGCAGGCTTGTCTGGTTACAGTATATAAAGCTACCTGAAGAAAATTACAGGTGTTCTATTTGATCCTATTAGTACCACGGTCAGGCAGCTAGACTATTTACATTTAGTACAGTGCGTCCTGCTCACAGTGTTCAGCTAGATACGTTCCTGTTATCTTCCTACTGACAGGCAGGCTTGTCTGGTTACAGTATATAAAGCTACTTGAAGAAAATTACAGGTGTTCTATCCCAGCTTAGTGCAGCTACAGGCCATTAGTATGTCTGGAAGGCCAAGAAGGAGAGGCAGACAGTCACAAGCCAATAAGAGAGGGCAAGCAGGCTCTGTGTCTAGTGCTGGTCGTGGTGACGGTGCATCCTCATCAGCACGTGGCCATGGGACACGCTTGGCCTTTTTTTCGGCAGCTGGCCATGTTGAGCCGCAACATGCGGAAGACTTGGTCGAGTGGATGACCAAGCCGTCCTCATCCTCCTCATCCTCTCTCACCCATGCCCAGGATGCTTTGTCTGGCAAAGCAGCGGCCTCTTCCCTCAGCTCAATGTCATCAGTGACTCCTTCCCTAGCTCCACCATGTCCTCATGAGGATTCCCTCGAACTGTTTGACCACAGTGTTGGGTACATGCTCCAGGAGGATGCCCAGCGTTTGGAAGGCTCTGATGACGATACTGAGCTCGATGAAGGCAGTAACATGAGCGCGGACAGAGGGGGTGCCCAAGAAGGACAGCAATCTGGCAGTCATGCTCCCCCTGCTGCAGCATACTGCCAGGTTTGCTCCAGTGATGAGGAGGGAGGGGATGATGAGGTCACTGACTCAACGTGGGTGCCTGATAGGAGAGAGGAGGAGGAGGAGGAGGAGGAGGAGGAGGAGGAGGAGGAGGAGGCGGCAGCACATCACCAACGAGGCAGGATGCCCTCCAGGGGCCAGCCTAAGGGCAGCACATTGACTGCATCACACCCCAAAGCTCCACATGTGCAGGGCGCTGCAGTCTCTGCGCGTTATTCAAAAAGTTCTTTGGTGTGGGCCTTTTTTGAGACGAGTGCATCAGATCGCACCGCTGCTATTTGCAACATATGTCTCAAGCGTATCTCGCGTGGCCAAAATATCTCCCGCTTGGGTACCACATGCTTGACCAGACATATGTTGACCTGCCATGCAGTTCGTTGGCAAGCGTATCTAAAAGACCCACACCAAAGAACAAAGAGGATCTCTCCTTGCTCCTCATCAGCTGAGATTTCCAACCCCACTAGACCTTCAGTCCTCTCTGAGACCTGCAGTGAGAGGAATGAAGGTGTAGAATTAGGTGTGTCACAGCCAAGTACTTGTGGGCAATCTGCTTTTGGTACACCGACGTCAGATTGTACCAGGCAAATTTCCCTGCCCCAGCTGCTGCACCGCCGAAAGAAGTTTGCTCCCAGCCATCCACATGCCCAGCGGTTGAATGCTAGCTTGGCAAAATTGCTAGCACTTCAACTGCTGCCTTTTCAGTTGGTAGACTCTGCCCCCTTCCGTGAGTTTGTGGAATGTGCGGTTCCTCAGTGGCAGGTACCCAAACGCCACTTTTTCTCACGGAAGGCGATTCCGGCTCTCTACCGGCATGTGGAAGGCAATGTCCATGCCTCGCTGGACAGGGCGGTCAGCGGTAAGGTGCATATTACCGCTGACTCATGGTCCAGCAGGCATGGACAGGGACGTTACCTAAGTTTCACGGCGCATTGGGTGACTCTGCTGGCAGCTGGGAAGGATGCAGGACAAGGTGCAGTAGTGTTGGAGGTTGTTCCGCCACCACGCCTCCAAAATGCTGATTGTGACACACCTCTCTCCTCCACCCCCTCCTCTTCTTCTTCCTCCATGGCCTCTTCCTCGGAACCAGCGGTGCTCCGTAGGCGTTCAAGGGGCTACGCAAGTACGCAGGCCAAAAGATGCCATGCGGTGCTTGAGCTGGTGTGCTTGGGGGACAGGAGCCACACTGGGGCAGAGGTTCTGTCAGCTCTGCAGGGGCAGGTTCAGAGGTGGTTGACGCCACGCCAACTTAAGGCAGGAATGGTGGTTTGCGACAATGGCACCAACCTCCTCTCTGCCCTCCGACAGGGACAAATGACCCATGTGCCCTGTTTGGCTCACGTCCTTAACTTGGTGGTGCAGCGGTTCTTGGGCAGGTACCCGGGCTTACAGGATGTCCTGAGGCAGGCCAGGAAAGTCTGTGTGCATTTCCGCCGGTCATATAATGCCAGTGCTCGGCTGACGGACCTCCAAAAGGAGTTTAACCTGCCCAAGAACCGCCTAATCTGTGACATGCCCACCAGGTGGAACTCAACGTTGGCCATGCTGCAGCGGCTGCACACGCAGCAGAGGGCCATCAATGAGTACCTGTGCGACTATGGCACCAGGACAGGGTCAGGGGAGCTTGGTTTTTTTTCCCCACGCCAGTGGGCCATGATCAGGGATGCATGCACTGTCCTGTCACCATTCGAGGAGGCCACGAGGATGGTGAGCAGTGACAGTGCATGCATCAGTGACACTGTCCCCCTTGTCCACCTGTTGGAGCACACGCTGCGTGGAATAATGGACAGGGCACTTGAGGCAGAACAGAGGCAGGAAGAGGAGGACTTCCTTAGCTCTCAAGGCCCCCTTTATCCAGACAGTGTTCCTGCGTGCCCGCCGATCACACAGGAAGAGGACGAGGAGGAAGAGGAGGAGGAGGAAGATTGTGTCAGTATGGAGGTGGAGCCTGGCACTCAGCATCAGCAGCAGTCTTTAAAGGATCAGTCCCAAGAAACACATGGACTTGTACGTGGCTGGGAGGAGGTGGCTGCGGACCATGTCGTTCTTAGTGACCCAGAGGACTCCGGACCGAATGCCTCAGCAAACCTACGCTGCATGGCCTCCCTGATCCTGCAAAGCCTGCGTAAGGATCCTCGTATTCGTGGTATCAAGGAGAAGGACCAATACTGGCTGGCAACCCTCCTTGATCCACGTTACAAGGGTAAGGTTGCGGACCTTATCTTGCCATCGCAGAGGGAGCAGAGGATGAAACATCTTCGGGAGGCCTTGCAGAAAGGTCTGTGCAACGCGTTCCCAGAGACTGGGAGGTTACAAACTCCTGTTTCTGGACAACGTGTTGCTGAGGCTTCGGTCAGTCAAAGAAGGAGCGGTGGAGAAGGTGGCCGTCTGACCGATGCGTTCAGACAATTTTTTGGTCCGCAGCCCCAAGGTATGATCGGTTCCAGCAACCATCGCCAGCGTCTGTTTTACATGGTGCAGGAATACCTAGGGGCAAGATCAGACTTGGACACCTTTCCCACCGAAAATCCTCTGGGTTACTGGGTCTTGAGGATGGATCACTGGCCAGAGCTTGCACAGTATGCAATTGAGCTACTGGCCTGTCCTGCATCCAGCGTTCTTTCGGAACGCACATTCAGTGCTGCTGGAGGCGTGGTAACCGATCACAGGGTGCGTCTGTCCACCGACTCGGTCGATCGGCTGACCTTCATAAAAATGAATGAGTCTTGGATCACCACCAGCTACCAAGCACCTGATGCTGATGTAACCGAATAATTTTTTTTGAAATCTCAGATCCCTTCAAAGACTGCCTATGCTGATGCTGAGTGACTATCCCTGAGTAATTATCCTCTTCCTCCTCAATCATCACGCTGATAGCTTGTAAGAACATTTTTGGTTCTGGGCGCCACCACCAGTGCCTAAGGCACAATTTTTCAGCCCCTGTTTAACAGGGGCGTGTAATTACAATTTTTGATGTAATACTTTGCAGCAGGGCTCGTTCCTGCATTCCAACTAGAGTGTCTGTGAGGGGTTGCAGTGTTGTGGCACCAGCACCAGTGCCTAGGGCCCAATTTTTCTGCCCCTGTCTAACAGGGGCGTGTAATTACAATTTTTGATGCAATACTTTGCAGCAGGGCTCGTTCCTGCGTTCCAACTAGAGTGTCTGTGAGGGGTTGCAGTGTTGTGGCACCAGCACCAGTGCCTAAGGCCCAATTTTTCTGCCCCTGTTCAACAGGGGCATGTAATTACAATTCTTGATCTAATATTTCACAGCAGGGCCCTGTGAGGGCTTACAGTGTTGTGGCCACAGCAACACCTAAGGCCCAAATTTCTGCTGAGTATATAGGGCAGGACCCTACTTTCAAACATCTAACTTACAAACGACTCCTACTTGCAAACGGAAGGAGACAACAGGAAGTGAGATGAAATCTACCCCTAGGAAGGGAAATTCTCTCCTGTAAGAGTTAATATGGGAAAACAAGTTCTCCTTTCCACTGATGCTTTCCAATCCTTGTTCCACAAAAAAACCCAAATTTTCAAAAAACATTTTTCATTGGGACAAAAAAGTGAGGTGAAATCTTCTGAAGAGGAGGAAAGACAGCAAAACAAATGTCACAGGGGTGATAACCCTTCCCTATGTTTTCCAAAAAGCTTAGAAAAGATTTTTTGGCTGGAGCTAAACACGTTAAAAATGTTCAAAATTACAAACAGATTCTACTTAACAACAAACCTACAGTCCCTGTCTTGTTTGCACCGCCTGTATACTGCTGTTCAGAGTATATAGGGCCTGGTGGCCCCACACCTTTCCTTATTTTAATTTGGGTGCGGGGTTCCCCTTAATATCCATACAAGACCCAAAGGGACTGGTAATGGACTGGGGGGTACCCATGCCGTTTGTCTCACTGATTTTCATCCATATTGCCATGACCCGACATGACATTAAACCCGCAAGCAGTTTTAAATGAGATTTTTTCCTTTAAAAATGACATTTGGTGTAGGGACTGTTCTAAACATGGGAAACACGCGTCACTTTACAGGCATACTATAGACACCCCCCAGGTACGATATTTAAAGGAATATTTCACTTTTTTTTTTTTACTTTAAGCATCATTAAAATCACTGCTCCCGAAAAAACGGCCGTTTTTAAAACTTTTTTTTGCATTGATACATGTCCCCTGGGGTAGGACCCGGGTCCCCAAACCCTTTTTAGGACAATACCATGCAAATTAGCCTTTAAAATGAGCACTTTTGATTTCGAACGTTCGAGTCCCATAGACGTCAATGGGGTTCTAACGTTCGTGCGAACTTTCGGTCCGTTCGCGGGTTCTGGTGCGAACCGAACCGGGGGGTGTTCGGCTCATCCCTAGTCCTGAGGAATGACCTCATTCACCTCACACGGATGTGGTTACAGCCAGAGGTTGCCACCCCAGCCCAAATCGTGGAGAGAGTCATAGTGGACCGCTTTGTGAGAGCCCTTCCAACCCCTATACAGAGGTTTGCCGGGAGAGGAAAAGATTTTTTAATCTTTCTTATTCAGAATGGCAGGCACTACAAGATCTTAAAAAGAATAAAGAACTAATTATAAAGTCTGCTGATAAAGGTGGCAATATAATATTGTTGGACCGCACTTTTTACCTGACAATGTGTTATAACATCCATTCCTCAGAAATGAGAATAACTATATGGTTTTGATTAAAGTCCTTATTCAAGAATATCAAAGTAAATTAAAACACATTGTAAGAGATGGGTTAAGGAAGAAGATCTTGCCAAAAGAGGAATTTGCTTATATCATGAAGTATCATCTTATGATTGCTATCTTCTATGCCCTACACAAGATACATATACATCAAACAAAACCACCCGGTCATCCAATTGTCTCTGGCAATTAAAATTTAACAGAAAATGTCAGTAAGTACATTGATGTACTACGACCGTATATTTATAGTTTATCTTTCTATATTGAAGATACCAGAGACTTTATCAGGAAATTGCAAGGGGTGGTTTTAACAGATGACATGTGGTTGGCCAGTCTGGATGTTGAGGCACTTTACAGTAATATTCAATATGAGTTAGGTGTGAGAGCCTGCAAGTATTTTTAAAATGTTCGTGGGACTGTGTTCCAACCACACACCAAGTTAATTTTACAATTGCTGTGCTTCATTTTGTAACATCATTTCTTCCTATTTGACAGTAAGATTTACCAGCAAATCAGAGGCACAGTGATGGGTACTGCATGTGCCCTGACTTATGCCAACCTTTTCCTTGGCTGGTGGGAATAAAGAATTGTTTTTAAAGATGAGTTGGAAACATTCACTTCAAAAATACTACTATGGGCAAGGTTCATAGATGATGTTTTCATACTATGGCAGGGACAAAAGTAACAATTTTGTGACTTTGTTAGGATCCTTAACACCAATACTATTAAAATGTTCTTCACCAGTGAAATTGAAAAGGATAGTATAAACATTTTGGATTGTTAGATCACAAGGGAGGAGATTGGCATGATAGGGACCAAAATGTATTGTAAGCCCACTTCAACCAACAGTCTATTACACTGGGGGAGTCATCACCCAGCACCCTTGAAAAAAGGAGTTCCAACAGAACAACTGATGAGAGCACAAAGGAATTGCTCCACAGAGAAAGCCTTTTATAGTAGAGAGTAGTCATCTATTCGAGCAATTTACTAGAAGGGGATATAAACTGGGAGATTTAAAATGATCCCTAGAAAAAGTAGAGAAGTTCCTGCGAGAAACCTTATTGGCCCCCAGACAAAGCAACACTGAGGAAGTGAGTAGTACAAGGACAATTGGCACATTACATGTCCTGTTACATGACAAAGATCTATCTAGTCTACTGCTAGATTCACCTTCCATTACATATCGAAAAGGAAGGAGACTGCAAGATATGGTGGCACATAGTCATCTGGATAAAATTAATATACGCACACGAGCATTAACTTGGCTACCAGAAAGGCCATTTGGAAGCCACAAATGTGGCCATTGTAAAGCCTGCACATATATGCCCACTATCTTTCTACCTTCCACTCTCCTACAGAATGCTCAGAATGCTTTCCATGCTTTCCATCTTTATGATATATATATATAGATATATATATATATCTATATCTCTATATATAGCTATAGATATATATCTATATATCTATATCTATCTATATATATATATATATAGATAGATATAGATATATATGTATCTATATATAGATATAGATATATATATATATATATATATATATATATATATATATATATATATATACACACACACCTATTTTCTCTTTCTTTTATAAGCAATTTTCTATGTAGTCCAGAGAGCTTTTTTTGACTGAGACCAATAAATGGCTTGGATGCTAGACACCATCCCACGGTAATTGGCCAGTCAAATTGCTTAGTAGGTCATATTGGAGATATGAAAATACCCTTTTTTTTTACTGAGACCAACGAGTGGCTTGAATTCATGATACCATACCACACCACTTCCTAACAGATAGTGATTATCTATCCGATACTCCTATATTCATAGGGACAGGCTAAAAAAGATTAGCATATTTGTACTAGTGGCACATCTTTCTATCTTCTGCCCTTCTACAGAATGAATATGCTTTCCATCCTTCAAGTATACACATACACTCCTTTGCTTTTTCTTTCTCTTTTGATATACTTTTCACTTAACCGAGATTGACTTTTTGTCTCTCTAATTGGCCACTGGTGCGTGGGCATGCGCACCCCTGTTTTTAGTTCTTTCAGTACAATTGCCGGTTTTAGAGAATTTATACAATATAGTAGGCAATTTGTTTAGTATTAATTTCCCCTTGCAGTGACAAGATAGTAAGACACTAGATTGCAATGAGAACAAGGACATTTTTACTGATAAATTGTTTAATTGGCAATTGTGTGATTACAAAGAGTTAAACATGCAATGTACATAAATCTAGGTATATCTATACTCACAGACCTTAGGATGACCCATGGACTCAGGTAGGAAAGGGAGAGAATGTAATTCTATGTGACAATCCCCTTCCTTAACCCCTTCACACCTAATGGTAAAACAAATCTAAATGCCTAAGCTCAACTTTGCAATTTTGACATGTGGTAGTAAAACCGTACATATCATCACTTTGTGCATCCAGGTGGATTATACCTTGTTTTTTTCAGAACAAATTGGACATTCACTTGGTAGTAAATAGTTCTGGATATATCCTGTTTTTTTTTTTTTTATTATCAAAGGAAAAAATAGTGAAAAATTTTTTTTCTAAATGTAGCTGTATATTTCTTGTTACTACCACAACCTACCATGAAAGAACAATCCAAAATAAATTCTCCTACTCCTGATTATTGCAACGATATTACATATGTGTATGTTACTTGTTGTTTGTATCTGTAGTACAGACCAGAAGCAGTAGTGTGCATTTTGCATTTTTAATTTTTTTTGCCCTACCTATAACACACACGACACTAACTGACACTGATGCTACTTAAAAAAAACTGTCCAAAATATACTGACCTTGACCTTTGAGCCTGACCTTGACATTTGACCCTGACCTTGACCCAAACACTATTCCTGGCACTGACCTAGATCAAACCTTGATCTGGGTATTTTTCTTTATTTTCTTTATTTTATTTCTTATTTTCTATTTAAAAATTTTTTTTACAAACACTTTTTTTTTCTTTCTGCAAAGAACTAGAAAGATACATTGTGTCCTTCTGCTCCATACACAGGAAGAAAAAAACACAGGGGTGGGCTTAACAGTGACTAATCACTGTTGTAGCCAATCAGAGCTCATTAGTGCGGGGCCTGGGGCTCTCGGTGAGACCCCGGTCTCTGTCCTGGGAGCGCGGTGTGAAAAATTGAAGTTTTCCTGACAACAGTGTTGATGCACTACTTGACTTCTTGATTTTCTCATCAGCTGGAAAATCTAATTTGTCTGATATACAGTATCTCTCAATAAAATAGCTGGTAGGTTGGAGAAAAGATGCCCATACCTGAAAAAAAAGTATTGACTTGTAAAGCTGCTGCTACGGCACCATATTTCGAATTCTCTGATTTGTGAAGACTGTGCTCAAACAATAGTCAGTCAGGGGTATTCAGAAATAGTGCACTGGGCTGTGAACAGGTGGGATGGAGGTACTGGGTGGAAGCCAATAGGGAAAGGAGAACACTGCCAATTACATTATCTGCACTATGGCTCAGTCCACCATGGTAGAGAGACAATGTTGTGAACAGGCTTACCCTGCCACAATTTGACTGCAAGCACTAGATAGTATTCTCAGAACACAGATTACCAACACTAAGGACCCTAGAAAGAGGTGGCCTAGTGCACTGCAGCTTTTACTAGCTCATAAGCTGAAACCCTGGGTTGTTAATACCTGTATACACTTTTTATATATATATATATATATATATATATTTTTTTTTTTTTTTTTTTTTTTTTTGCATTATTGAAATACCATTATTATATCAAAAGCATTCACATAATTTATATTTATTTATGAAATAAAACATTTATATATATTTATTTATTTTCTAAAGCTTATGGAAGGATTATATAATTGCATGATTACTGTGTGCACCAAATAAAGGTTCTATGGTACAGCACGGTTTAAGCTTGCCAGAGGAAATAAAACTGCACCTACTACATTAATTTTCTTTTTATTTGCAGTATGAATTCAGGCTTCAAATAAGTTCATTATATTCAAGTTGTTTTTTTTTTACTATTCTAAGAAGCTGAGGAACACAAAATAAATTGTATTTGTTTGCAGCAAGCAAAAACAGCATATCATTGCGAAGAGGGCTGTAGCCTAGTAAAGCCGACCACTCATTGCAATCTCCTTTAGATTTACCAACAACTATGTAATGCAAGGGTCAGCCTGGTTGGATATAAATTGAATTTGCTTTTTTACTTTGGTAAATCTACAAGCGAATGTACAGAAGTTGAACAATCACACTGAGATACCAGGTTTAGAGAGAGATCTATTGCATATAGTCAAATCCAAGAGAGACAGTTATTCCCTATTCAAGTCAAAGTACCATATTATCCTCATATGCTAGCATCTAGATTGTTCTAGTACAGTGTTCTCTTAAGCCTAGTACACACAATTAGCTTTTGTTTCGTTCAACCCAGCGGGCTGAGCAAAAAAATAAAAAAAACTGAAGAGCTTGGGAGGAGGTCCTATATTAACTATCCAATATTAGTACATCTCTCCTGCTGAGCTATTGTGTTCTGGCAGGGGGACAGACCCTAACCAGAACGCATCTTCCAGTATTTAATCAGATTTTTCAAAAAAATCATCAGCAAATCTTATGCCGCGTACACACGACCGGACTTTACGGCATACATGGTCCGGCGAACTGGAGTCCATCGGACAATTCGATCGTGTGTGGGCTCCAGCTGACTTTTTTTTCTCAAAAGTTTGACGGACTTAGATTTGAAATGCTGCGTACACACGAGCGGACTTTACGGCAGACTTTGTCCTGCGGACTTTTCGACGGACTTTACGACAGACTTTACGACGGACTTTCCGAATGAACTGACTTGCCTACACACGATCAACCAAAGTCCGATGGATTCATACGTGATGACGTACGACCGGACTAAAACAAGGAAGTTCACAGCCAGCATACAGACGAGCGGACTTTTCGATGGGACTCGAGTCCGTCGGACAGATTTGAAACATGTTTCAAATCTAAGTCCATCAAACTTTTGAGAAAAAAAGTCCGCTGGAGCCCACACACGATCGAATTGTCCGACGGACTCCGGTTCGCCGGACCAAGTATGCCGTAAAGTCCGGTCATGTGCACGCGTCAAAACATGTTTCAAATCTGTCTGACGGACTTGAGTCCGGTCGAAAAGTCCACTCGTCTGTATGCTAGTCCGACGGACAAAAACCGACGCTAGGGCAGCTATTGGCTACTGGCTATGAACTTCCTTGTTTTAGTCCGGTCGTACGTCATCACGTACGAATCCGTCGGACTTTGGTTGATCGTGTGTAGGCAAGTCCGTTCATTCGGAAAGTCCGTTGTAAAGTCCGTCGAAAACTCAGCAGGACAAAGTCTGCCATAAAGTCCGCTCGTGTGTACACGGCATGACAGTATTATACTTTTTTAGAGCCAAATTCTAGGATGATATAAAAGACACAAAATAATGCAGCTCTGTAATTATTAAAAAAATCATTAACTGTATTTTCAAATGCAAGTGGTATAGGAAATGCAATGATAGGGAAGAAGGTGCAGCGCTCGAAAATAATGTTCTTGAAATATACAAATTTCTTGATGAAATCAATATGAACCACATAAGATGAAAATTCCTTGATGAAATCAATATAAACCACACATCAAGGATAAAACTCTTGATCGCGTAGGGAGGGAAGAAAGCCACCACCGACATCCAAACACGCTGCCTCCTACCCTCCTCTGTGGACCCTTATTACAGAGGTTGGATGAGCCTTGGATATATAAAAAGCTTTGGCATCCACACACAACAATCAATCAACCAGGTAGATTGAACAGGGATGGTGAGATCTCCACAATCCATCCTCTAGGCTCATAACATCAACTCCACACATATGGTTGATCCATGTAATGTAAAGGAATAAAACCTCATGGTGCAGTAATCCTTAAAAGCATTTATTTTCGATAAAATGAAAGCTTGTGCACTCACATGATCACTGTTAAAAAACGCTTGTTTGCTAGATAGTGTCCACAGCATGAACCGCCAACAAGATGGCCACCACGTCCCGACATGCACTCGCTCCACGTCTGGTCACCAGGTCTACTCTGTTTATGCCTATACTCTTACCTGATGATTTATTACTTCACTTTGTTTGCTTGTCAGAGCTTCATCTGTCACCACTGAGGCAATACAGAGGGCTGGGACACAAGGGTGTCACACAGTGAAATCCAAACCTCTTTTAAAGGGTCGTCGGTTTATTCTGGGCACTTCCTGTACTCTCTGGGGGTTATTTGCTAAAGGAAAATCCACTTTGCACTGCAAGTGCACTTGGAAGTAAAGTCGCTGTAGATCAGAGGGGGACATGCAAGGAAAATAAAAAACAACATTTTAGCTTGCACATGATTGGATGATAAAATCAGCAGAGCTTCCTCTCATTTCAGATCTACCCCTTAGATTTACAGCAACTGCACTTCCAAGTGCACTTTCAGTGCACTTTCAAGTGCACTTGAAGTGCAAAGTGGATTTGCTTTTCATAAATAACCCCCTCTGTCTCTTGGGAGTCCATCATGTATACCACTGTCTCCCAAAAAGGATGCATGGGAATTGGAAAGGGTATGTATTTATAAATCAACTGTCCTCCATGGGGTCTGATGGCTATTTGCTAATGGCCAGTGAACTGGCAATATATATATATATATATATATATATATATATATATATATATATATATATATATATATATATTAGCTAAAACAACCCCTCTTACAATACACTAATAAATGGTTAAATAATCCAAAAGATGTCCTCTGCCTGTTTTTTTTTTATATTTATTTTCCAAGTAACCTCTGTACTTCAATATACAAAGTTTATAGAAAATGGAACTTAGATTTCTAGGAATTCCAACATAGTAATCTGACCTATTGCATGAATGCCAAACAAAATATGCAGTTGGGAATAAATGGCTTTATAATATCAGGCTGTATCTGTACTTTCTGGATGTATAGGTCATCACAGTGGCATAAAAGATTGGTTTGCATGACTTTGCCCACATTTCCTAAAATGGAGAATGAGATACAATGAGACAAAAAGTTTCTGTTATAATCAATTAAATATCAGGCCTTTTTGTTTACATGTAACAATCAATTTTTTTTTTTTTGCTAGAAAATTACTTCTAAAGTTGCTTTTTTTCATCACCTCGCCAATTTGTTTCAGGTTGGACTTTCTTTTGATACATCAAATATAAATATTTGTATTGATTTCCAGCTTTTAAGTTTTGTTTGGGACTTTTTTTTACACCTTATCACTATAATAATTCATTATTTAGTGATTAATTCATTCACTTTAAATATATTCATTTATTAATGTGCTGCGCGTATTTCACTTATGGTCTTACATATTGTGTTGTGAAAAGTTTTTTTGCAATCTCCTTTGTGTGTATATATACTAGTACTAGAATTACTGCTCATGATCTGACATTCACAGCGATAACTCACATGTGTGGGAAGATCGCTGTTTGCGTACGTGCGGGACGGACACGACGTTTGCCTTTGTATGGGGGGGGAGGGGTACTTTAGTTTTTTTCAATTAATAATTATTTTTCTTTATTTTTGAACTGTTGCTTTATTTTTTTATAACTTTTATTGCCTTTCTGTCACAAAGAATGTAAACATTACTTGTGACAGCAATAGGCACGTGACAGGTACTCTTTATGGAGGGGTCTGGCCTCAGCACTGAAGAACATTAAAAACACTGAAACACTGAAACACTGAAAAACACTGAATACAAATTTTTGATTGCATTTCATTATTTAAAAATGGTGCCACAAAAAAAATGGGTAAACTGGAAGTGATGTCATGTCATTGCTTCTGGGTTACCATTATTGACAGCCCATTAAAGCCGCTCCTGGCTTTGTTGGGCTTTCTGGCCAGCAGGCAGATGTGCTGGCTGGTCGCTCAGGTCTCCCGGTGGGATGGTAGAGCCCGAGAGAGCTGCAGAAGGCAGCGGGTGGGGGTATGTCCTCTCCCGCTGCTTGTAATAGCAATTGAGTGGCTATTACAAGAGAGCCGACTGTCGGCTCTAAAAAATGGTACCAGGGTCATGCCTGCAGGCATGACCTCGGTATAACCACTTGATTTGAAATCAAATTACATACTAGGTACATGATTTGGTGGCAAGTGGTTATAGCGGAGCGCCACCCAAAAGGGGAAGTTCCACTTTAAGCACTCCCCCCCACCTCCTTGTCACATTTAGCATGTAATTTTTTTGGGGGGGCTGCAGGTACCTAGTTTTGACAGTTACTTGCTCCCACTTCCATTCAGGTTACCTAGGCGATCCGAACAAAAGTTCTCCTCTCTCCCTAACTCCCTGCATTCTTCTGGGACACATGACAGGTCCCAGAAGGCTGCCAGACCATTCAGGAGGCGCAGCGTGACTCCTGGCTGTGAAGTTGCACATTTGAAATGCCGATGCTGGTGAGAGGAGAGGGAGAGAAGCGACAGTTCGGGTGACTACATCGCTGGATTCTGGGAGAGGTGAGTGTGTGTTTATTAAAATAAACACAAAAACGACTGGAGCTCCAGTTTAAAAAGGATCTACTGATGTCTGTACTGATAAATCGAGAATCTTTTTGGATCCTTTTAGCCAGGGCCAGCGATAGGGAGTACAGCCAAGCCTATACTGGGCATGGGCCCTATTGGGTAAGCAGGGGTGCCCAGATTTAGTTTGGAAACAGAATGAGTTCCACACAGTGTAGTAGAAGCATACTATTAAGGCCTCATGCACACAGGAAGTTTTACAAAGTCTCCTAGAAGCCTTTCCTCTTGGCAGCAGCATTTTGGCAGAAAAAACACCTGACGCTTGTAAAATTGTGTAATGCGTTTAGGCGTGTTTACAGGCATCAAGCACTTAGGCAATAATTAATTTAATTGGCCAGAATAATAATTTATACCCACTACCTCTTAAATCTTTTCACATAGACCTTACCTAGGTAATTGCCTTAGTGGAGACAGCAGCTCTCACAACAGCACATTAAACCAACCATCTGCGTGGAACACCCCCAAATTTTTCATAAACTTTTACTGTTTGTGGAATTTTTCACAAGAGGTGTCCTGCAGGAGGAACCCATGTGTGCAGCATTTTTTCAAAGGGGCGTAAAATGTACATTGGCCTACCCCGCCATGCTCTGCCTCACTAACCAGGCAGGGGAATCCTTTTCACACCCAGAGGAGGCGGCCAACTATCGACAAACATACTTGAATATACCTCAGAAGGAGTCCTCACTCTCAACTTCTCCGCACCCAGCTGGTCCTGGAGACCAACACCGTCTGAAGAAGGACCCGCCAAGAGGCCTCACTACTCCAACAACCCAGGACACTCCAAGACCTACTAATATGTCGGCATGTGGAGCTACCAAACGTCTGTATCCTTCGCCTTGTCTTGAACCCCCCCCTTCGGATATAGTCCAGCCATGTATTCCTTTGTATATTATATGTCTTTTCTTAACTGTGTACCTCTCAATGTCTACTTACCTTGGTTTCTCATTCGATGTTTTTGTATCTCTGTGCATAGATTTACTTTATTGCAACAAGCTCATACCATTCCCTGAAGAAGCCAATGTCTTGGCGAAACATGTAGGAACTGAGTTCTTGCCTTGAAGGCCGCCTCCACCTGGCCCATTCCATTGCATTGTGGTTCTGTGCAAGTATTTTTGTAATTTTACCTCTATTATCCCATCTTTACATTCTCTTTTGGCACCGCTATAATCCCCCTTTCTCTCCCTCCATGACCTATTAAGTTTATTTTTTGGGATGAGGTGCTGTATCCAATGCAACTTATCTAGCCATACCTCCATTTTTTATAGGACTTATTTGTTCTAGCATCCTGGTTAACTTTTAGTCAGCTTCCAGGTTTATCTTGCACAATTATATGATTCAATATCTATGTCACTGTAGCCTTTCCGGAAACATGCAATCACTGCCACATTGAGTCGTATACAGGGGCCATTCAATGCACCCCCGGGGACATTTTAGGGGGCAAATAGTAGAACAAGCCTAAGGCAAGTGTCACATGAGTCTCCGGTAATGCTGTTCACATGGTTGTGGGATACATGTGAAAGAAGGTGAAGTACAAGCTGTATGTTGTTTGGTTTTGTAAGGTTACTTGTTTAGGCCCCTATTAGGCTTGGTACCTCCCCTTACCCTCCACTCTATTAACCAGGTTCTTACTTTTCCTAATCCATCTTCTAGGTAGTAATGAACTTGCATTGTTTACCTGGCCATATGTGATTAGTCCCTTTTCCACTACAATCCAATAATGAGAATTGTCACATGGAATGCCAAAGGGTTACGGTCACCCAATAAGCATATGGCGGTTTTATGCCACCTTAAACAATTTAAAGCTGATATACCTCTCCTGCAGTAAACTCAATTAACCACAGAGGATTTTTGGCGTACGCAAAAACTCTTGGTGGGCCAAGTATATGGTTCGATGGCAGTAAAAGTAAAGGCTGGGTTGCTAATCCTTATTGACAAAAACTTTCCCTGTTAGATGGTATCAGTAGAAGGTGACAATGAGGGCTGTTTTATCACTGCTCAATTGAGAATATCATCTTGGGATTGGATTCTCTCTAATATCTATTTCCTGAACTCACCCCATCAAAACATAGTATTTCCTGTCCTATCTTGCACACAATCAGGATCTCCAGAGGGTTTTTATGAGAAGCTTGAGCAGACTATGAGGCCACTAACTAAAGACATTGCAACAACCCCAACCTCTACTGGGAAGCTGGGAAAACTGTGCTGCATGGCAGAATTATTGCCTATGCCTCCGGCTACAAAAGCAATGTCACTAAACAATACTGTGAGGGGAGTGATCACTTACATTTCGCCCAAGCACGGCTATCGCAGCAAAACTCCTCAGACCACAGAAGAGCCTGGTGAGAAGTGTCAATTCAACTTATGGGCCAATGGAATGGATCCATCGGTTGTACCTTGACCTCCAATATCATAAATATGGGAATAAGATGGAGAAATTTCTGATGCGACTGGGTAGGAGTTCCCATGCCCCCAGTCACATCTCTGTCCTCAAAGATGCCCAGGGTGACCTTACCTCAACTCCTAGAAACAATAACTGTATCTTGGAACAATTCTATACCAAACTCTATGGTCAAGATCCCATCGACACTGGTGTGGCGGATGCGTTTCTAGATCAGGTTTCCCTCCCACAGGTAGACCACTTAATTTTAGCCCAGTTCAACGCCCCCGATCGAGGCCCGAGACATAGCAAAAGCGATCTCATCCTCAGCCATTGATAAGGCCCCAGGTCTCGATGGCTACATATCAGTATTTTACAAGTTATTTTCTGACATGGTCATTCTAACCCTAGTCTCGGTTTATCAGGGAATTTTAGAGGAGGGCAATACCTTCCATCTAACGTTCATGCCCACATTTAATTATTGCTAAAAAAAGGTAAAGACCCTGCGGAGTTGGGTTCTTATCCTCTCAATATCCCTGTTAAACTTACACTGCAAAATACTTTTGAAGATCATTGCCAATAGACTGGCATTATTTATGCCCCCCTTATCCACCCCTCGCAAGCCAGTTTCACTCAGGGGTGCTCTGCGGCTTCTAATATACGAAAGCTGCTCGCTGTTCTGGAACACACAAGGACTAATCCCTCCAGTGACTTAGCCCTTATCACCCTTGATGCAGAGAAAGCCTTTGATAACATTAGTTTCCATTGTTTGAGGCTAGTAGACATGTGCAGAACGGAAAAATTAGGTTTTTTTCGGATAAATTCGTTATGTTACTAATTATGTTTCGGAATTTGTTTAGTGTTGTTTCGGGGTTTGTTTGTTTTAGTTTTGCTTTCATAAAATTTAGTTTTGTTTATTTATTTTCTAACGAATTCCAAATTTTCAGAATGATTCGAATTTGGAGGAATAGCTGGTTGTTAAAGCGGGGGTCCACCTATCTATCGTTTTTTTTTTTTTTGAGTTCATTCACAAACTTTTCTTCTCAGCATTACATACTCACATATTGTGTGTAATATGTCCGCCTGTGTCAGATTTCGTCGGAAAGAATAACTTATATTATTCGCTGCAGGCGGTTTCCATCTTCATTGTGGGCATTTGAAGCCCACAAGCATTTATTTCCTGGATGTGGTGAATGCTGTGCTCCCAGCATTCACCGCTCGTTCCCGCACATGCTCAGTGGCATCCTGGGAAGCCTAAGACTAGCTCCCAGGAGTCTGGGAGAGGCTAGAAACACGCCTACTCCCTTGGGAGGAGAACCAGGAAGTGAAAAGAAGAATAGAAAAATAAAAGGTAATTACGGCGATTTAAATTTTTTTAAACGGCATGTCAGCATCTAGGCAAGGAAGAGAATACATACAGATATTGTTCAAAATTTGGGTGGAACCCCGCTTTAAGCATCGGGTGGGGAAGACAACCGCTGCGTCCTTAACAACTGATGACTCATCAGCTGTCAGCAGGCTTCCCCACTGACAGCTAAAAAACAAAACAATGTCAGCAATAGAAAATTCTGGAATAAAAAACAGCGTGGGGTCCCCCCCTAAAATCCATACCAGACCCTTATCTGAGCGTGCAGCCTGGCAGGCCAGGAAAGGCGGGGGACGAGAAAGTAACCCCCCTCCTGAACCACACCAGGCCCCATGCCCTAAACATGCTTTGGGACAGGGGGCTCTGCCTACTCATTCATCAAAAAAAGTGTCAAAAATAAAGAAAAACAGTAGACTGTTTTTGACAAGTTCTTTATTCAAAAAGAAAAAAAAAACAATGGCCCCCCATGTGGATCCATCTCATGCCGCCCACCGCATCACCAAACCCAAAAAAGAAAGGAAAAAAAAACCTTAAGGCATCGCTGAACTTTCACCGCGGACTGCCTTCTCCTCCGCCTGACATTTCTTAAATAGCTAAGGGGCAGAGTCACCTGATGACGTTATCATGTGACTCTGCCCCTTAGCTATTCAAGAGATGTCAGACGGGGGAGCAGGCAATGCACAGGGAATGTTCGACGAGGCCGGGTTCGGCAGTGCAGCAGGTGGTGTGAAATGGCTCTACATCTTATTCACTTATTATACATTTTTGGTACCCTATACTCATTCACATGGAGGGGGATGGGATCTGGGGCCCCCTTGTTAAAGGGGGCTTCCAAATTCCAACAAGCCCCCGCCCGCAGAACCTCACAACCACAGCCCAGGATTGTGGGGAAGTGACTGTTGTCCCTATCAACATGGGAACAAGGTGCTTGGGGTGGGAGGGCAGAGCCCCCTTGCCCCAAAGCACCCCCCATGTTGAGGGTATGTGGCCTGGTATGGTTCAGGAGGGGTGCCTCTTACCTTCCGCCCCCTTTCCGGGCCTGTCAGACTGCAGGCTCGTATAAGGGTCTGGTATGGACTGGGTATGCTTTGGGAGGTGGGTGCTCTGCCTACTCATTCACCAAAAATAAAGAAAAACAGGGGACGGTTTTTGACAGGTCCTTTTATTAAAAATAAAAAACAATGTCCCCCAATGTGGATCCATCTCATGCCGCCCGCCTCATCACCAAACCCAAAAAAGAAAAGAAAAAAACCCTTAGGCATCGGTGAACTCTCACCGCGGACTGCCTTCTCCTCCATCTGACATTTCTTAAATAGCTAAGGGGCAGAGTCACTTGAAGATGTTATCATGTGTCTCTGCCTCTTAGCTATTTAAGAGATGTCAGACAGGGGTGCAGGCAGTGCGCGGGGAACGTTTGACGAGGTCGGGTTCAGCAGTGTAGCAGGCGGTGTGAAATGGCTCTACATCTTATTCACTTATTACACATTTTTGGTACCCTATACTCATTCACATGGGGGGTGGGATCTGGGGGCCCCCTTGTTAAAGGGGCCTACCAGATTCCACAGCTCAGCGAACAAAGTGCTTTGGGGTGGGAGGGCAGAGCCCCCTTGCCCCAAAGCAACCCCGCATGTTGAGGGCATGTAGCCTCGTATGGTTCGGGGGGGGCGCTTACCCCCAATGGGGCCCCCCCATTTCCAGGCCTGTCGGACTGCATGCTCGGATAAGGGTCTGGTATGAATTTTGGGGGAAGACCCCAATTTGTTTTTTTTTATTTTGGCGTGGGGTTCCCCTTAGAACCCATACCAGACCCGTAGGGCCTGATATGGATTGGGAGGGGACCCCTGGCTGTTTTTTTTCAGAGTTTTCTATTGCCGGCATTTTTTTGTTTACATTTCAGCTGTCAGTTGGGAAGCCCGCTGACAGCTGATGTTAAGGATGTGGTGGCTGGCTTCCTGGCCCACTTAACAACCAGCTATTCTTCACACAGAATTTGAATCGATCGATCATTTTTCATTCGATCCGAATTCTAATCGTTCTGAAAATGTGAAATTAGTTAAAAAATGAATAAACAAAACAAATTTCTGCAAAATTTGTTACTATTTGTTACTATTTCATTTGGGGATTCGGAATCTCCAAATAACCAAATATTTGTCTGAGTTTGTATTGTAATACATGTCTAGAGGCTAGTTCTCCAGAGATTTAATTTATCAGGCCCATTTCTACATCTCGTCTCCACTATGTACCCACAGTGTAGTCAGTGTAGTGTAGACTATATATACAGTGCAGGCAGTGTAGTATATAATATGTGTATTGAAGTGGTTAAGGGGAACCCTATGACAGAATTAAGAAAAAAAACGGCATTGGGTCCCCCCCCCCGCAGTCTATACCAGGCCCTTTGGGTCCGGCATAGATTTTAAATTAAACTCCACGCCAACATATAAAAAAAATTGGAGTGGGGTCCCCCCCCGAAATCCATACCAGACCCTTATCCGAGCAAGCAGCCTGGCAGGCCAGGAAAGGGGGAGGAACGAGCAAGCGCCCTCCCCTTCTGAACCATACCAGGCCGCTTGCCCTCAACAACGGGAGGGTGCTTTGGGGTCCCCCCCAAAGCACTTTGTCCCCTGTTGATGGGGACAAGGGCCTCATGCCCAAAACCCTTGCCCGGTGGTTGTGGGGGTCTGCAGGTGGGGGCTTAACGGAATCTGAAAGCCCCCTTTAACAAGGGGCCCCCAGATCCCAGCCCCCCTATATCAATGGGTATGGGGTACATTGTATCCTTACCCATTCACCAAAAAAGTGTCAAATGTAAAAACTGCAAAAGACAGTTTTTGACAATTCCTTTATTAAAAAATAAAAATAAATAAAGTGCCCGACGGACTCAAAAAATAGAAGAAAAAAGCACTACTCTTTTCCCAACTTATGAGTCAGTTTAGCTTGCCTGCCCATCACTTCATATATGCTAAACAGGTTGTCACCTTTGTCGCTAGATTATTTCCTGCAAGAGCTCAGAGATTCCGTACGTCTCTTATTGACATTTTATTGGACCACCAGCAATTTAAAATCTCTGATATTTATAAACCTCTGAACTCCCGCCTTACCAAATCATTGCTTCATCAGTCGCCTCTTGGAACAAGGATCTACTCTCTACAGAGGCAGTAGACCGGATACTGGCTGGCTACAATACCACCTGTGCTTTTGTAACAAATGAGTTTTGGCGGGAACAGCACCACGTCTAACCTTTGCTGGACTAATGCCTCTCGCCTCATTGGTATGGTACTCCTTGCCTTACCAATGATCTGCGTTACTACTTATTTGGTCTTGTTTTGAACTTGTTTGTCTTAATTTTGTTTGAGTTCTCTGTTCGCACCTAGGTTGTAAAGCCTAAGCCATGGTCCCAGCCTCCTCTCCCCCCCTCCCTCCATTTGAATAATCAGATGGCTGACCCAGTTAGGAGCATCCACCCTCAGCGCAAAGGGTCCTCCTCCTCAGGGCATCTATGTTTTCAAATAGCCAAATATCTAATATTCTACCCTAAGGTTAAAGGAGTTGGACTGACTGTCGCACTACCTTCTTTCATACTGTTCTTGTATGGTGACAAGGTTCTATTTGTAACTAGTGTCAGCCGATGCAGGCTTTTTTTCTTTTTCACACCTGGGTTTGAGCTATCCTCATTTGGTAATACTGTATTCTTTTTATGTTGGAAAACTCAATAAAGTTTACTAAACAACAAAAAAGAAAAAGCTGCTTTCTATGGGTGCACTTGTGCTGGCTTGCTCCTGTCTGTGTCTATTATTACAGACAGCAGTGATTGACAGAAGTGGGAGCCAATGGCTCCTGCTGCTATTAATCTGCCCAGGTAAGTAGGGGGGAATTGCATGCTATTTTTACCTTAATGCATAAAGTGAAAAAAACCTTGAGGCTTTAGAATCACTTTAACCATGCATAATATATGTTTTTATCAAGTTCATACAACTTTTTACAAAGCTTGACTGCTTGGTCAAAGAATATTCTGTGCTTTCTTTTAGCGGTATCCCATATTTCAAGTTTAGAAATAACACGCATCATTCAGTAAAATATATTGGATTGTTCAAGGGGAAATAATTTTCTACTAGCTTGATTTGTACATTGTATTCCCTGCAGATGAAGATGAGAAAAATATTGATAACTTTTTTACAACAAAGAGACAAGTTCAATCGTGCATAGATTTTCTCGATTTTTTTTCTTTAGTCCTTTATTTTTTGAAACATTATCATAGCTAACCTTTGCGATTAACTGGAGGCGTACATATTGTAGACTGACACATTGACATAATACTGACAGCTCTGCTTCCCACTTATTTTTCTCTTTCTGCATCTTGCTTTCCTCCACTAGCTTTTGCCTTGTGTTTGTGGGCTATTGACTGAATGCTAACAAAACCTTTCACTTACTAACAAAGACAGCAATAACGTTTAGTTTTGATAACCAATGTATTTCTGCAGTGACAGGTACCTTATTAAGAGCTTAGCTTGAAATTGCTTTCAAAATTCCCTGCAATTAATTTACGAATAGTTTAAAAAGCCAGAATAAATGTTCTATTAAAACCAAGGATAAAAAAGAAAATTCAAACAAAGATGGGGATTCTATGTTAACACCTTTCCAGTGGGAATTGTAGTGTTTGAAACACTGGCGTTGCTCAATCCCCTAGGCACGTGGGAAAGGTTTTATGAACCTTTTTTCCACATCTCAGTAGGTGCTTTGATTGTCAAAGCTGAATGAACAAATGTAACTAGTTTGATTGGTTTAATTTTTAGATGAACCTGAAAAAGATATCTTGCTTAGTGTGTGGTAGTTCAAATTATAGCAGGCGTGTTTGATATGTATATTAGGAATCACACTGAGCAATAAAAATAAGGTCTTTAGAATACATTTTGGCTCAAACCCAGCTTCATGGAAATTATTTATTTTGTTTCAAAAATACACAAAAAATGGTGAAACAATAAGCAGTATTCATCATAAATTACATTGTCTTAGGCTTATAGACCATGGGCAATGAATGTAGTCATCAGGAACAGCAGTCATCATCACGCTCAGACACTACAGTCGATTAATTGTAGTGTGATGCAGAATTTGTTATTTATTTACAGTATTTATTCATTTTTTAGTTGAGCCATTTGACTTATTGCAAAGTACTATACTGCTAGCCTTGAATGTACAAAAGAGCACTTATGTGCAGTGCATCGTATACTCAGACTATCAAGGTATCCATCCCAAAGAAAAATCCTAAAATTGTTACAGGGGAGGTTTAAGGGTAAAGTAAACTAAGGCACCTTATTAGGCCCTAAATTAAGCCCCCCTGCCCTAGACCCAATTGGCCATTTACTATTCAATTACTGCAGCTCACCCATCCCTTGTTAGCACTGTAACAGCCCCTAGGCTCCTCCTAATTGGCATTATTAGTTATTGTAGTATTGACATCTCCTTGCGCTCAGTTCCCCTCACCTCCATGGATCATGTTAGAAAAAAAAAAATGTATGTTGCAAAGATGTAATCTGGCAGTGCTGGGTTATATAATTTGTAGCACCCTCTAGTGTGCGCTACTAGTAGTGAGAGTAGGTAAACTATACTCTGACTCATGTTACACAGTGAGTCTGTAATTAGGTCAGAATTACAAGAGTTCAGGGCTGGATGACTCATCCTGGCAGCTCTTAGGTGCCCCTCTCTGATTCTAGAATGTTGGAGAATATTCTAGAATGTAGTGGGAGGAGGCTAGGAGGTGCTCCATTGAATATTTATGGGCCCTCAGCCAATCCCCAGGAGTGGGCCTGGCAGGGGACTGGGAAACACATAAATAGACATGGGCCATGCCAGCAAGGAGAGCCGGGTGGAAGATGAAGAAGCAGTGCTGAGGGGAGGCTGTCGGTGACCCTTGAGGGACCCTCACCGGCTTGGAACTTGGAAGGCTGCCCTGGAAGGATCCTACCACAGGAGGCAGTTGGAGGGATTCAAGCCAGAGACGCAGCAGAAAGAGCAAAGAGAAACATGAGTAGATCAGCAGGGACAGACAAGGGGAGAGACTGCCAGCTGTAGCAGTGCTCTCTTGAAGACAGCGGTGTTCCAAGTCTCCATCCAACCTTGCCCTAGGGAATCTCCATGTGTGTGTGTGTCAGTTGGACAGGACTGGTGCAGAGAGTCAGTCAGGAGGTCTGGGAAGAGAAACAACCAGATGTGGCTGGTGGCAGCCAGGTGGGCTAGCATTGTGCAAGCAAGTAAAACTGGGATCAGTGGCCACAGGGAGCTGAGGGTGATGTGTTATGCTGTTCACTCCAATTTTGTACAAGGGACTGAGAGTTCCTGACTGTAAATGGGCTTTTTCTGAACTAGCGATATACTGTTAGTTATCTCGAGAGTGAGCCAGCAGGATCTGTAATTAGAGGAACCAAGTGTGTGCAGGAGGACATAAGAAGATGAGTCTGTATATAGGGAGGAAGTTTTCTCTGAAGTTCTGTTTGTTGTCACCTTGGGCATCCCATAATCAGATTAGGGGATGATAACATGATGATAACATGATCCCCTAATCAGTTTTATTAGGGGATCATGTTATCATCCCCTAATAAAAGAGCAAAACATGTTATCTGTTTCCGGATAAAAGAAGGAAATGCAGTATGACTGGCTGTGTAGCAGTGGGGAACCCTAACTCCAGCAACTCCTACAGGAGTAGAGCTACAAATACAGTGCCTTGAAAAAGTATTCATACTCCTTGAAATTTTCCACATTTTGTCATGTTCCATAAAAACGTAAATTTATTTTATTGGGATTTTATGTGATAGACCAACACAAAGTGGCACATAATTGTGAAGTGGAAAGAAAATTATAAATGGTTTTTAACATTTTTTACAAATAAATATGTGAAAAGTGTGGCGTGCATTTGTATTCAGCCCCCCCGAGTCAATACTTTGTAGAACCACCTTTCGCTGCAATCACAGCTGCAAGTCTTTTTGGGGATGTCTCTAGCAGCTTTGCACATCTAGAGAGTGACATTTTTGCCCATTCTTCTTTGCAAAATAGCTCAAGCTCTGTCAGATTGGATGGAGAGCGTCTGTGAACAGCAATTTTCAAGTCTTGCCACTGATTCTCAATTGGATTTAGGTCTGAACTTTGACTGGGCCATTCTAACACATGAATATGCTTTGACCTAAACCATTCCATTGTACCTCTGGCTGTATGTTTAGGGCCGTTGTCCTGCTGGAAGGTGAACCTTCGCCCCAGTCTCATGTCTTTTGCAGACTCTAATGCCCCGTACACACGATCGGAAATGCCGCCAGCAAAACTCCGATGAGAGGTTTTGGTGGGAAAATGCGACCGTGTGTATGCTCCATCGGACTTTTGCTGGCGGAATTCCAGCCAGCAAAAGATTGAGAGCAGGTTCTCTATTTTTCAGTCGGAAAAAGTTCCTATCCAAAAATGCGTTAGTCTGTATGCAATTCAGACGCGCAAAAAATCACGCATGCTCGGAAACAATTTGACGCATGCTCAGAAGCATCAAACTTCATTTTCTCGGC
Organism: Aquarana catesbeiana; assembly: GCF_042186555.1. NCBI lineage: Eukaryota > Metazoa > Chordata > Amphibia > Anura > Ranidae > Aquarana > Aquarana catesbeiana. Next base: position 344,373,643 of record NC_133326.1, read on the forward strand.
TCGTCGTAGTATTGTACGCCACCGCGTTCTTGACGGTCGAAAGTTCAGAGAAATTTTGCGTGACCGTGTGTATGCAAGCCAAGCTTGAGTGGAATTCTGTCGGAAAAAACATCCAAGTTTTTTCTGATGGAATTTCTGATCGGGTGTATTGGGGTATAACAGATTTTCTTCTAAGATTGCCCTGTATTTGGCTCCATCCACCTTCCCGTTAACTCTGACCAGCTTCCCTGTCCCTGCTGAAGAAAAGCATCCCACAACATGATGCTGCCACCACCATGTTTCACGATGGGGATGGTTTGTTTAGGGTGATAGTCCAGTGCTAGTTTTCCGCCACACATAGCGTTTTGTTTTCAGGCCAAAATATTCCATTTTGGTCTCATCTGACCAGAGCACCTTCTTTCACATGTTTGCTGTCCCCCCTACATGGCTTCTTGCAAACTGCAAATGGGACTTCTTATGGCTTTCTTTCAACAATGGCTTTCTTCCTGCCACTCTTCCATAAAGTCCAGATTTGTGGAGTGCACAACTAATAGTTGTCCTGTGGACAGATTCTCCCACCTGAGCTGTGGATCTCTGCAGCTCCTCCAGGGTTACCATGGATCTCTTGGCTGCTTCTCTGATTAATGCTCTCCTTGCCGGGCCTGTCGAATTAGGTGGACGGCCATGTCTTGGTAGGTTTGCAGTTGTGACATACTCTTTCCTTTTTCGGATAATGGATTGAAGAGTGCTCCGTGAGATGCTCAAAGCTTGGGATATTTTTTTACAACTTAACCCTGCTTTAAACTTCTCCACAACCTTATCCCAGACCTGTCTGGTGTGTTTCTTGGCCTTCATGATGCTGTTTGTTCACTAAGGTTCTCTAACGAACCTCTGAGAGCTTCACAGAATAGCTGTATTATACTGAGATTAAATTACACACAGATGGACTCTATTTACTAATTAGGTGATTTCTGAATTGGTTCCACTAGAATTTAGTTAGGGGTATCAGAGTAAAGGGGGCTGAATACAAATGCACACCACACTTTTCAGATATTTATTTGTAAAAGTAATTGAAAACCATTTATCATTTTCCTTCCACTTCACAATTATGTGCTACTTTGTGTTGGTCTATCACATAAAATCCCAATAAAATACATTTACATTTTTGGTTTTAACATGACAAAATGTGGAAAATTTCAAGGGGTATGAATACTTTTTCAAGGCATATCACTGTTGGGAAATATACAAAAATATGTCAATGCAGGGTAATATGCCAATATTGAAAAAAATATTATGAAATATTATTGGAAGAAATATTATTCCAGTGCTGGATATGTCACTGCTCGTGTAAGGGCATCCTGTCCCTTAGCAGGAAAAGGAGTGTGGGTGTCTCATCTGGGAACGCTTTATAGCAGCACGCTACAAAGGATGAATGGGCTGTGAAACCTGTGACATTACCTGTGATATCATGGCACTTCCTGTCTGTTCACTGCCAATGGTTTGCAAATTTATGGACAGTTCTTAAAAAACACCCTGATTTCTCCTTTCTGTGGACAGGGGAAAACTGCTCTCTCTGCTCTTTCTCCCCTCTCTTTCTCTGTCTCTTTATCCCCCCCTCTCTCTCTCTTTCTCTCTCTCTCTCACCCCCACTCTTTCCGTTGCTCTCTACCTCTCTTTCTCTCTCCCCTTTCTCTTTCTCCTCTTCTCTTACTTTATCCCCTCTAACTCCCCCCTCTATTTTTCTTTTTTCCCCTCCCCCCCCCCCCTTTCCTCTCCCTTTTTCTAGCTCTCACTTCCCCTGTCTTTTTAGGCAATAAGCTCTCACTTTGCTTAATCACCTCCACAGTCCAGTTTGCTAGGTGCTGGGAAGGAATCCATTGTTTTCTTGTATTTAATTGTTTATTTGTTTATATAATGTAATATTCTTTTGAGGTGGACATTGTCTATGATAATGTGATTAGCTCTTATCTAATGGTTTTCTGTATACATTCAATGTGGTTCTCTAGTATAGCAGTTCTTCTAGTTTACTCCAAAAATTGGTGTTGCTTGGTTCTTTGGGGTAGCTACAGCTATGGTCACTTGCCTCGTGTTCCAGATCTTGGGAAGCAGCTTCTTGGCGGATATACCAAGGCGGGGTGTCAGACAGTCCATCACAACTGTGTTGTCAAACACATAGTCTTAGTCAAAGTGTTCATTGTTTCAACAGTTGCTTGTTTTATTGAAGTTCTTGTTTAACCACTTAAGGACCAGCCTTGTTTTGAAATTTAGGTGTTTACATGTTTAAAACAGTTTTTTTTTCTAGAAAATTACTTAGAACCCCCAAACATTATATGTATATATATATATATATATATATATATATATATATATATCGTTTTTTTTTCTAACACCCTAGAGAATAAAATGGCGGTCATTGCAATACTTTTTTTCACACCGTATTTGCGCAGCGGTCTTACAAGTGCGCTTTTTTTGGAAAAAAATCACTTTTTTGAATAAAAAAGACAACAGTAAAGTTAGCCCAATTTTTTTATATTGTGAAAGATAATGTTACACCGAGTAAATTGATACCCAACATGTCATGCTTCAAAATTGCGCCCGCTCGTGGAATGGTGTCAAACTTTACCCTCAAAAATCTCCATAGGCGACGTTTAAAAAATTCTACAGGTTGCAAGTTTTGCGTTACAGAAGAGGTCTAGGGCTAGAATTATTGCTCTCACTCTAACGATTGCGGCGATACCTCACATGTGTGGTTTGACCACCGTTTTCATATGCGGGCGCTACTCATGTATGCGTTCACTTCTGCACGCTAGCTCGTCTGGACGGGGCATTTTAAAACATTTTTTTTTTATTTTTCTTATTTATTTTACATGAATTTATTTATTTTTACACTGTTTAAAAAAAAAAATTTGTGTCACTTTTATTCCTATTACAAGGAATGTAAACATCCCTTGTAATAGAAAAAAGCATGACAGGTCCTCTTAAATATGAGATCTGGGGTCAAAAAGACCTCAGATCTCATATTTACACTAAAATGCAATAAAAAAAAAAAAAAAGTCATTTAAAAAAATGACATTGAAAAAGATGTGCCTTTAAGACGTATGGGCGAAAATGACGTTTTGACGTCGCTTCCGCCCTGCAGTGTCATGGAGACGAGTGGGGGCCATCTTCCCCTCACTAGTCTCCATGCACAGCTAGGCAACAGTGGTGATCGCCTTCGCCACTGCCGATTGCTCCGATAAGGGGCGGAGGGCACCGGATTGCGGCGGGAGGGGGGCTCCCCTCCCGCCACCGATAAAAGTGATCTCGTGGTGAATCTGCTGCAGAGACCACACTTTTATCTTGTAGCTGAACGCCGGAAGAAAACAGGGATACCGGGGTTATGGCAGCTAGATGTTGCCATAACAATGATATCCGTCCTCAAAAAAAGGACGTACATCGGCGTGCGGCGGTCGGCAAGTGGTTAAAGTGGAGGTCCCCCCCCCCCCCCACAAAAAGTCAGCAGTTACAAATATTGCAGCTGTTGACTTTTAATTCATGGACACTTGACTGTCCAGAGAGCTCACAATATCGGCACCACAGCCGATCTTCAGATCGGCTGTCGGGTGCAGCCACCACCATTCCTGGTAAGAGAACCCGGCAGTGAAGCCTTTCGGCTTAACATCTGGTTCCCTACTGTGCATGTGTGAAGCGCGCTGCGCTTTCTCATTGGCCCAGCGGAGGAGAAAGGAGGAGGGCCGAACTTCCAAGAGACGGGCAGTGGCACAGAAACAGAAGAATGGGAAGAATTTATGTTGCATGGGATAAAGCGTCCGAGTGCAAGGGGCCTAACTATTGAAAAACAGAAAAATAAAGAAAATTTTGCATAATAGTTAATAGACAATAATAAGATTCCTGTTTTTCAATTTTTTATGAATTCAAATGGACTATAGGGTAAATAAAATTTTTGCGTGAATTAATTAATTAATCTTTATATAGAACAAACACCGCAATTATTCCAGTCCACACTAAAGTTGCCTAATAGGGGCTGTCAAAGTATGTTGTTTCTTATAACAAGAATTAATTATGTATGAAGGCAATCTTATTTTCTCCTTTTCAAAGCCTTTGAAAATTCCTAATACCTAATTGCAGTGAGTATTTTGTTCATTTATGCTATAACACAATACTATGAAAGACAAGCAGAATATAGGATTTTTTCTTCTGCAAGTGTTAAACATGAATGTAAAAAAGAAAAACTGTAAAAAAGCATTTCTTATTGTATCTGAGGGAACAGGTTAATATTAGACCACTATCTGCCTTAAAGTGGTTATAAAGGCTTGTTTTTTTTTTTTAATGTAACGCATGAAGGTGTGCAGCAGCCTCCGCAATGTTTACCTGAGCCCTTTCTCGATCCAGTATTATTTTTCAATTTTATGTTGCATGATATTATCGCAAAGGTCTAGGAAACCCAATATTTCACTAAACAACACACTAACGTGAACTTTAGGACGAACAAACGCAATAAATTACCCAAATTTTCGGTAAAATATAAAAGACGAGGTTGCACTGAGTAAATAGATACCCAACATGCTAAATCTTAAATTTTTTTGCGCCCGAGAAATGGCGTCAAACTTCAGTACCCTATATTTTCTATAGGCGATGCTTCAAAGGCCCCCTGTAGATATCAGTTTAGTGTTATGTAGGAGGTCTGGTGTTAGAATTATTGTTCTCACTCCGTGTAACATGTGCACTGCAATTGACGTTTTCACGTGTAGGCGCCCCAACGCATGTGTTTACGTTCGTGCATGTGTATATGTGGGGGGGGCTCAAAAAAATTTGGGGGGGGGGGATTTAATGTACTTGAGTGTAACTTTTTACTTAACTTTTTTTTTTTCATCACACAGAGGACAAACAGTCCCCTATGTGATGATTTTTTGGTGACAGGTTCTCTTTATTGAGATATACAGGGTCTGTAAGACCCTGCATGTCTCCCCTGTATTTCACTGAATGCTTTGCAATGCAGATCGCATTGCAAAACATCCTACACCGGCAGAGCGAGCCGGGACACTGAGAACGTGACCCGGAAGTGACGTCAGAGACGTCGCTTTCCGGGTCACTGCAAGATGGGGAGGAGAGCTGACGTGTATCCCTCTTCTCCTTCCCCTCTACCCGCCGGCACATGACTGTCGATGGGCAAGTGGAGCCCGGTAAACATGGCGGGAGCGTGCAAGCCGGGGGCGCTGCTACCGGGGGTGTGTGAGAGCGATCGGGCTACAGCGGTGCCGTCCAAATGCTCTCACCTGACAGGCAGAAGGCTGCCTGTCAGTTTCACACACAATCCCGGTGTCTGCAGCCACTGGATTGTGTGCAATACCCCCCGCCGTTAGGTCCGTATGACGTACGGACCTGCCGACCAAAGGGTTAGTATCACTTTAAAAGAAAAAAAAGCCTATTTGTAAGAGCACAGCATGTGTAGTAACTCATCACAACTAACCGTAAATCAGCTGTGAGTAATTTATAGTGGGTTCCATTATCAAAACTTTATTTTTTCTTTTTTTTTCTTTTTCTTTCAATCAAGTCATTTTTTATTTTATTATTAGACATTTAATACAATAGCACATAGATCATTGTAGGGACAACCCCAAAAGAGGCATACATTCACTTACATAAATTAAATCAAATTAAATTACACAAAATCAATATCAATTAAAAAAAAAAGAAAACAAAACAAACAAACATAGCACCACTCGGACTCAAATAAATAACATACACAAAGGCATAAACATATAGTATGTGTTGACTTCGTCAACCTAGGTTAATAGGGACTACTCATTATAATCCATAGAACAGAGCTATAACAGCTCCCCTAAGGCGACATCCATTAACCCCTCCCCAGCAGACTAATTTCTCTTCACCTAACCTATTTAACCCTAATATCATTCACTTATGTATTTTTTTTTCAGTCCTCTATCACAGTGGTCATCAACCCTGTCCTCAGGGCCCACTAACAGGCCAGGTGTTATGTATTACCTTGGGGAGATGCAGACTAGAATACTGCAATCACTAAGCAGCAAATGATATCACCTGTGATGTATTTCAGTTATCTTGCAAACCTGGCCTGTTAGCGGGCCCTGTGAGCACAGTGTTGATGGCCACTGCTCTATAATATTGAATAGAGCATTATATAGTAGGTTACTATCCAATAGGACCATATTTTTTCAAATTTTTTGGGGCTCCTCTATGTTTATACATCAACTTTTCCCTTTTTAATATATAATTAAGTTTCTCACACCATTGTTTATGGGTTGGGGGTATAGGAGAGGTCAATTTTTGTAAAATAAGTTTACGTGCTAAATATAGGGACCTAGTCCACATAACGTGCATCTCTTCTGGTAATACTCCATCAGGGATTATTCCCAAAAGTGCAAGTTTAGGGGTCCCTATCACTTCAGTAGAACATAATAAATTTAAAGTTTTAAAGACTCTTCCCAATAACGATAAAGTTTGGGGCATCGCCAAAGCATATGAACAAGAGAACCATTAGACAAAGCACAACAAGGGCAAAGTGGTGTTAAAGCTTTTCCTCAGGCATAAAGCTTTTGTGGTGTATAATGATCCCTATGTAAAATAAAAAGTTGAGTCAGCCTTTGGGATGGCGGGAGAGAGATCTCAGGTAATGCCTCCAACGCCCACTCTCCCTCGTCCAAAGATTCTATATCCCTTTGCCAAGGAGTAAAACTATTTACCTGTATTCGGGTATTGATAGAAATTATTATTCGATAACTGATGGCGCTCTTTAAGTATATTAAAAGATAATAACACATCCCCTTCATATAACTGATATAGAAATACTATACAGGGGGTCCCCGGGTTACAAACAAGATAGGGACTTTAGGTTTGTTCTTAAGTTGAATCTGTTTGTAAGTCGGAACAGGTAAATTTTTTTAAGTGTAGCTCCAGCCAAAAAATCTATTTTTAAGTTTTGTAGATAGCATAGGGAAGGGTTATCACCCCTGTAACATTTGTTTTGCTGTGTGTGCCCCTGTTCAGAAGATTTCACCTCACTTTCTGTCCCAATGACAATTGGATTTTGAAAATTTGGGGTTATTAGGGAAATAAGGATAGGTGATAAAGCATCAGTGGAGACACCCTTTTCCCATATTAACTCTTACAGGAGTGAATTTCCCTTCCTAGGGGTAGATTTCCTCTCACTTCCTGTTGTCTCCCTCCGTTTGTAAGTAGGAGTCGTTTGTAAGTCGGGTGTTTGTAAGTAGGGGACCCCCTGTACAGGCTTTCTTCCACTCTAAAAATTCAGGCGATGTGATAAAATATAGTCTTGCTTTAGGTATCAAAATTCCCTCGCTATCCTTTTGCCAGCTGCAATATTTAGAGTCTGATTCTAGGTTTTCCATTATATAAAATCCCTAAAGACAGAGTCGATGATCTTAACTAAACTTTCATTTGATTGGTTGTTATGGTTTCAGTACTACACTGGTCTTTGTGCTATCTTTCACAGTAAGCCAATATTTTTATCTTTCCAAAAAGTACTTTTCATTGCTTCCAGATGTATAGATCAATGCTGATGTAAAAAAAAAAAAAAAAAAATCTTAGCACATTTAGCATTACACAAAGCAGAGATTTGGACCCCTAAATAAGCAGACGGTGAGGTCAGCTTTAAAGTTTCAGGTAATTATAGGAAGACCACTGCATCCAATCTAATGGCTTCCTGTGTAGTGTCAGAACCCCTCTAGTCCTGTTCGCCTGACATGTACAACCACTGTGCTTATCAAATGAACTGCCTATAGCAGATAACAATTGGGAAATGTATAGAAATTTCTATACCGACTGCTTGTGTTTTAATTATTTTTGCTGTATACTGTCAGATAAAATATATTGTACCTGAATGCATTAAAAGCTAGACTAGTCTTTTAGATATTTTAAAAATAAATTTGTAAAAGGATAATATTTATGTAAATAATGGTATCAAGATGTACATTAAAGTTTTTAAACCCTGTTTAGATGTATCATTTATAATTGTATGTATACATATGGACACATACTAAATATGCATTCATTACATATAAAACATCTGCTTTGCAGTGCTAAACAATAGCTGTTCTTTATGAGAGCTTCTCATAATACAAGTCTATGGCTGGCCACACTTTGTGCAATTTTTTTTTCCTTCAACCACGGGTCTATTACTAGTACATAATACAGTCTATTGGTAAGATGACCTACAAAAGCTGAAATGGAGGCGATCTGAATGGTAATACTGTACATTTACAGAAAGAGCCAGAAAATAATAACGGTTAGAATTTATCCAACAAGAGTGACCATATTTTTTTGCCATGGATATGGCATGTCCCCAAAACATGTTGTATCCATGGCAACCCTTAGGCTCTCTTAGGAAGTGCGTGAAGTTCTCAGTATGCCTGAGAAAGTGGGACTTGCCCCTGAAATGCTTTGTAATTATGGGAACCCACCTCGCTCTCTCAGGAAGTGCTCTGTGTATTTGCGCAGCCCTTTGAGCTCTTCACACTCTCCCTGTGTATCCAGCACTGACACTGTGGACACTTACACCCTTATTTTCCAGTATATTGCCACAAGCAGGTTTCACACAGATAGGAGTGGGATATTCCAGTTGTAGGATGAAATGGAGCTCTGGCCAGGCCATCTTGGACTCTGTTGTGAAAGTTTAAAAGCACCCTGATTATTTGAGCATGTGAGCGCATTCATTTATTTCTTACAATTCAATTCAATAAGGAGGTTTATTGTGCTATGGCTGCGCCTCCCTTGCTGTTTTCTTTTCACTTTGTAAGTTATTCACAATTCCATTTCATAACCTAAGGGATGGCTGCAGAAGCATAAGCGCTTAAAGGAGGACATCACAATTACTGTGTAACTCACTCATTGAAACACCTGTATGCATTATTGGGATTAGTTGTTCTTTGAATGTGATATTTTCACCTGCAATGATAGCAAAAAAAACTGAACTGTATTATGCTTTTTTTATGGATTCAATTTAAAGTGGTAGTAAACTCTTTCATAAAAAACAAAAAAACAAAAAAAAACCCTTCTCCCTGGAAGCGAGCGTGGACTGTTTTTTGCGCCAACACATTTACATTTGATTTTTCTATTATATGAGACCTACCTTAAAATGAGGCCCTCCAGCAGTGTGTTGTCACCGCTGACTAGGGATGGGCTTTATGTTCGGGTCGAACATTGGCTGTTCGCCAGTTCGCCAAACAGCAAACAATTTGGGGTGTTTGCGGCAAATTCGAAAGCCACAGAACACCCTTTAAAAGTCTATGGGAGAAATCAAAAGTGCTCATTTTAAAGGCTTATATCCATGGTATTGTCAGAAAAAGTGCTTGGGGACCTGGGTCCTGCCCCAGGGGACATGTATCAATGCAAAACAAAGTTTTAAAAACTGCCGTTTTTTCGGGAGCAGTGATTTTAATAAAGCTTAAAGTGAAACAATAAAAGTGAAATATTCCTTTAAATTTCGTACCTGGGGGGTGTCTATAGTATGCCTGTAAAGTGGCGCTTTTTTCCCATGTTTAGAATAGTCTGAGAGCAAAATTACATTTCTAAAGGGAAAAAAAGTCATGAAGTAATAGCGGTGTCGGCTATAGTGAATTGTCTATGGGAGAAATCAAAAGTGCTAATTTTAAGGGTTAATATGCAAGTTATTGTCATAAAAAGTGTTTGGGGACCTGGGTCCTGCCCCAGGGGACATGTATCAATGCAAAAAAAAGTTTTAAAAAACGTCCGTTTTTTCGGGAGCAGTGATTTTAATAATGCTTAAAGTGAAACAATAAAAGTGTAAGACCTGCCCGCAGACCCCCACAACCACCGAGCAAGGGTTGTGGGAATGAAGCCCTTCTCCCAATCAACATGGGGACAAGGTGCTTTGGGGGGCTACCCCAAAGCACCCTCCCAATGTTGCGGGCATGTGGCCTGGTATGGTTCAGGAGGGGGGGCTGCTCTATCATCCCCCCCTCTTTTCCTGCGGCCTGCCAGGGTCTGGTATGGATTTTTGGGGGGAACCCACACCATTTTTTTCTTCATTCTGGCGTGGGGTTCCCCTTAATATCCATACCAGACCTGAAGGGCCTGGTTTGGAATTAAGGGAGACCCCCACACCATTTTTAAAAAAAATTTTGGCGCAGGGTTCCCCTTAATATCTAAACCAGACCTGAAGGGCCTGGTATGGAATCTAGGGGGACCACCACGTATTTTATTTTGAAATTTTGGTTCGGGGTTCCCCTGTGGGGAAATCCCATGCCGTTTTTATCAATGAACTTTTATGTGTATTGTCAGACCGACAATTCATTATAGCCGCGAGTAGTTTTAAATTACTTTTTTTCCTTTACAAATGTCATTTTGCTGTCAGACTCTTCTAAATACGGGAAACATGGGCCCCTTTACAGGCTTACTATAGACACCCCCCAGGTACGAAATTTAAAGGAATATTACACTTTTATTGTTTCACTTTAAGCATCATTGCTCCACTGGGGACACCTGATGTGAGGGGGAGCTCCGCCAGGGGCACCTGATGTGAGGGGGAGCTCCGCCGGGGACACCTGATGTGAGGGGGAGCTCCGCTGGGGACACCTGATGTGAGGGGGGCTCCGCCGGGGACACCTGATGTGAGGGGGGGCTCCGCCGGGGACACCTGATGTGAGTGGGAGCTCCACCGGGGACTCCTAATGTGAGGGGGAGCTCCACCGGGGACTCCTGATGTGAGGGGGGGCTCCGCCAGGGACTCCTGATGTGAGGGGAAGCTCCGCCGGGGACTCTTGATGTGAGGGGGAGCTCCGCTGGGGACACCTGATGTGAGGTGGAGCTCCGCCGGGGACACCTGATGTGAGGGGGGCTCCGCTGGGGACTCCTGGTGTGAGGGGGGGGCTCCGCCGGGGACTCCTGGTGTGAGGGGGGGCTCCGCTGGGGACATCTGATGTAAGGGGGGCTCCGCTGGGGGCACCTCATGCAAGGACGGACTCTGCTGGGACATCTGACGCAAGGACGGACGGCTGGTGGCAGGCGACGTGGCTAGTGACACGCTCAGGGATCCCACTGATTATGCATTATGGTGAGTTGAATGATTTCATTTTATATTACAATGTAATAATAGAAATAATGCACTGCAATCATCCTGACACCATAACAACCATGGTGCCGGGATGATTGAAGTGCCAACACCAGATGTTTGGAGTATCTTTATCTGCTGATTGTTAAACTTTCTAGAATACACATATTTTTATTGTGTAGGATCTGGAGCTGCTGTCCCGTCATTTCCCTCTCCCCCTCTCCCCCTCTAATCCCTCTCCCCCTCTAATCCCTCTCCCCCTCTCCCCCTCTCTCCCTCTCCATCCCTCATTCATCTCAGACTCTAACCACACCCTCTTGAGCCACGCCCATTTAATCCACGGCCACTATGTCACGTAAACCACGCCCATTTTTCGCAGCGGCGCGCTTCGCGCGTCTCACATGTATATTTTTCTAAGCCACGCCTACAAACGAATGCCCCGCCCCCTAATTATTGTACGGCTCCGCCTACAGCCACAAAAGTGTCCCACATTTTTTTTTTACAATGTTGGCAACTATGCCTTAATGCAGCTCTGTATTAATTAGTGTAGACTTAAAAGTAGTAAGTATATAAAAGTATTGTAAGTGTAGCACCCTCTACCATAAGGTAGGTGCTAGAATAGGATTTTTCTGGGTCTAAGATATCAGTGTAGGCAAATTTAGACAGGTCTGTGCTTTAGGTTAGGCCTGTTTATTTTGATTTGAGATTGGGAGTGTTTAGTGTTTATTACAGTAACAAAGTACAGCTAGCAAGCTGGGGTTATTCAGAGTGATCCCTCTTTGTCTTATTGAAAGTGAAGCAACAGGAATCTAACAGTTTTGCAGTAGAGGATTTGTACAAGAAGAGATGAATCTAGAGGAGTGATACTCTGCAGGAGTCAGTGCAGCGGAGGAAGAGTATATTCTGCATTGGAGATATGCAGGAGAACAGACTGTGAATGTTAGAAGGGCATCATTTTCAGGGCTAGAGCTGCTAATCAATGATCTACAAATGTGATAACAATTCAATAAGTGGCATCCCATATCTTCCTTTACCCCAACCAAGTTGTATCCCCAATAAACGCAACAAAACAACGCAAATGACTGCTCATTGTCTCAGAGGTGATAGATGGGGTTCTGGCAGCAGGGTGATTTGGTGGATGTTAGTAACTAGTGGTAACCAACCGCTACATTTGGAGGTCCCACCAAGATCCACTTTCATGGTTAACCTGCTGGCCGTCGCCCCTAGCAACCGCTAAAAGCCAGGGGAGACTTTGCCTGTTTTGCCAAGTTTGGGATGTACTGAGGAAAAGGACTGTGTTTTTGCCTTTAAAATTGACTTTGTTACATACCGTTGCCCATAGCAACCCACAATCAAGTTTACTGCCAAGTGTTGTTGCCCATAGCAACCATCCAGGATCGGCGCTGCTATGCCCGCTCCCTGCACTCAGTTGTACTAATGGACACTCACAACAGCGATAAGCCCTGCAACTCATTGACTGTAACCATGTGCTATCACCCGTGGCAACCATGGCGAGCAAACGCGCTCATTGGATTACAAATATGTCTGGTGCTTTGCACAGCACGGGCATTACCCACTGTTTGCAAAATGTGAATGACTTTATTAATCCTGCCAAACACAGTAGAGAGTGGAGAGTGAGGTTGTGGATGTCTACTGTTGCCCCTAGTTACCGAGCCACAAGGGGGTGTCACTGACAGGGTCTGCACGGTCAGTCCCTTACGGCAGGACATTGGAGAGACTTTCCTGTGTTAACGGTGACCGCTGCAAAGATGCCTGCCATCAGTGCCAGTTTCTAAAAACTTTTAAACTTGGACAGTGCCTGCAATTCAACAGCGCCTGCCACCAGGTGTCATTATGGCTCACACTGAAAATGTATGCTTACAGTTCCTCGCATGCTGAACCAACAAGAGTGTGGGCGAAGTTACGCCCCAGCGGAGAGCTAAAAGTGTTCAGCGTGCTATGCGCCAGACACGTGGCAGAGGAAGATGGCGGAAGGTAGTCAGAGGACGCCCGCTATGCAGTGGTCGCCTGATTTGCAGGATCGGGTGCTGGTTGACACCAGCATCTGGCTGGAACTTACCGGAGGACTTGCCCTGGGGGTGGTCGGAGGAGTGGATCGGTTGTGCATGTTATGTCCCAGGTGCCACATACCCACAACTGGAGTCAGCGCCTGGGCCCGGTGCAGACACTGTGGGGATCCACTAACCAGCTTAGGGCCGGTGCAGCAAGAGACAAAGTACTACTCCACAAGTCTACTCACCGGACTGTGCATGCCGCAACTGCAGGTGACCCGGAAGGCCGGAGAGGTCCAGGTGTCACCCACCCCAGCAGTGAGGGAGCTTTCACCAGGCTCGTCCATCCCTGAGTCCGGGGGCATTAAAGGAGAAGAGGATGAGGGGAAGACCTGTGGCCTGGCCAGGGGCCCGGAGTTTGCAAGTGCTAGTGTGCAGCCTCCGGTTGATCACCCTGAAGAGTCGGCTCCAAGTAAGACCCTTGCTGTGCCCATCCAGAAGGAGTCCATGCTGCAGGAGGGGGATCCCTCAGGTGAGCTGCTTGAGGTGAGCGAGGGCCGGGTCATAAACTGGGGTTCACCTAGATTGCAGGATGAATTTCGTTCTGTGGAGAGGTTGTTTGCTTGGTCCTCCCCGAAGGAGGTTTCTTTCAGTGATGAGGAGCCATGGGTTACAGAGGACTCTCCATCCGCAGAATCCCCAGCTGAAGTAGTGGAGGAACCACAACGCCCAGCGCAACCCCTGCTACTCAAACCAGAGCGCCCACCTACCGTCAATAGGGCAGTAAGGCCTCTGACTCTTGTGTCCTGCCTGGCCGGGGGAAGCCTAAGGAGCTTCCCAGGTTTTCCCGGTTTCAGCGAGAGGTGCAGAGGAGGGTTGCTTTGGAGTGGGGTCTGGACTATCCATATGTCTCAGCCCAGATCATGGACATTGTTGAGGACTCCCGAGAGCAGTGTGAGAATGACTTGATCTGGGACTATCTGCACGTACCCAAGCCGAAACAGGTGCCTGAAAGCGAAGTTTGGGCATGTTTCAAGGACATTCATTGGGAGTGGAAGCTTGGGCGTGCAATTTACAGAGACAATGTCCTAGTGGTTAAAGCGGGTCAGCACACTAGGAGCTACTCAGTGTCTGTCAGGAGGGAGGGGGATAGCTGGAGGAGATTGCCGGACCCACACTATTACCTGTAATTGGACTACTGTGCTGTGTAGCCTCAGGCAGGAGCACCCACCAGGACTGCTGGATTGCAGCGGGGTTAGGGTGGGTTTCCCCAATGACAACAATTATTGCAGGGTACAGCCAATGCTTGCCACCCAGGGTGCCTGCTAAGAAGGACAATATTATGGACACCAGGGTGGGCTGTCTCTGCTAAAACCCTTTGCTATCTACTTTACAGTAAGGACTCCTTTGCTTAGGAGCCAAATAGAACGTTTATCTGCCCACGGGCATAGGTATTTGATTGTGCCTACTAAGAGACACCTTTATATCTCTCCGGCTGAAGTAAGGAAGAAAATGACAAGGGAAAAATGTGTCACCTTTGAGAAGTTTGAAAAGCATGTGTTTTGTTTCTTTCACCAAGTAGAGCATTATAACCCCCTCTGCCCGGTGAAGTGTTTATGTACAGTTAGAATGTACAGTTATTTTGTGTGTTTGTGTCCTCTTTTAGGAAACCTTGGGATGTGACGGCTGTCCATCTCCACCGTTGGAACAGATGAAGACCTGTGGTAGGCAGAGTATTCCTCCCAAGGGAGCAGTGCTCTGGTTCTGCTTGTATGTAACATTAGCTGCAGGGACCTGTAGTTAGGATGTATAAAGTGTGCAAATGTATGTATATGGTCACAGTGTACATGTTTCATTTTTGTACTTTTATACAATGTTTCCCCATCCAAGTTTGTGTTTTTCTCCCTTCCCCATCCAACTAATTGATATGGGATGCCTTTCCTCCTGGGTTCAGGAGGTATTTTTTCAAATTTATTCCTCCACAGCTGAGGACAGCTGTGATTTTAGTGGGTGGGGTGGTACCATAAGGTAGGTGCTAGAATAGTATTTTTCTGGGTCTAAGATATCAGTGTAGGCAAATTTAGACAGGCCTGTGCTTTATGTTCGGCCTGTTCAGTGGCGGCTGGTGAAGTTTTAGGATGGGGGGTGCCAGACCCCGCCCTTCCTTTTTGACCCCTTCCACTTGGTGAAAATGGGCGTGGTTTCAGCAAAATAGTGGGCGTGGCTCTAAGGTGGTGTGGTTAGCGTCTGAGATGAATGAGGGATGGAAGGAGAGGGAGGGAGAGAGAGAGAGAGGGACAGCAGGCCCAGATCCTACACAACAATAGAAATATGTGTATTCTAGAAAGTTTAACAATCAGCAGATAAAGATATTCCAAACACCTGGTGTTAACACTTCAATCATTCCGGCACCATGGTTGTTATGGTGTCAGGATGATTGAAGCGCATTATTTCTATTATTACATTGTAATATACACTCATATATTTAACTCAGGTGCTGTCCATTTCTTCTGATCATCCTTGAGATGGTTCTACACCTTCATTTGAGTCCAGCTGTGTTTGATTATACTGATATACTGGACTTGATTAGGAAAGCTACACACCTGTCTATATAAGACCTTACAGCTCACAGTGCATGTCGGAGCAAATGAGAATCATGAAGTCAAAGGAACTGCCTGAAGAGCTCAGAGACAGAATTGTGGCAAGGCACAGATCTGGCCAAGGTTATAAAAAAATTTCTGCTGCACTTAAGGTTCCTAAGAGCACAGTGGCCTCCATAATCCTTAAATGGAAGATGTTTGGGATGACCAGAACCCTTCCTAGAGCTGACCGTCTGGCGAAACTGAGCTATCGAGGGAGAAGAGCCTTGGTGAGAGAGGTAAAGAAGAACCCAAAGATCACTGTGGCTGAGCTCCAGAGATGTAGTTGGGAGATGGGAGAAAGTTGTAGAAATTCAACCATCACTGCAGCCCTCCAACAGTCGGGGCTTTATGGCAGAGTGGCCCGACGGAAGCCTCTCCTCAGTGCAAGACACATGAAAGCCCGCATGGAGTTTGCTAAAAAAACACCTGAAGGACTCCAAGATGGTGAGAAATAAGATTCTCTGGTCTGATGAGACCAAGATAGAACTTTTTGGCCTTGATTCTCAGCGGTATGTGTGGAGAAAACCAGGCACTGCTCATCACCTGTCCAATACAGTCCCAACAGTGAAGCATGGTGATGGCAGCATCATGCTGTGGGGGTGTTTTTCAGCTGCAGGGACATGATAACTGGTTGCAATCAAGGGAAAGATGAATGCAGCCAAGTACAGGGATATCCTGGATGAAAACCTTCTCCAGAGTGCTCAGGACCTCAGACTGGGTCGAAGGTTTACCTTCCAACAAGACAATGACCCTAAGCACACAGCTAAAATAACGAAGGAGTGGCTTCACAACAACTCCGTGACTGTTCTTGAATGGCCCAGCCAGAGCCCTGACTTAAACCCAATTAAGCATCTCTGGAGAGACCTAAAAATGGCTGTCCACCAATGTTTACCATCCAACCTGACAGAACTGGAGAGGATCTGCAAAGAGGAATGGCAGAGGATCCCCAAATCCAGGTGTGAAAAACTTGTTCCATCTTTCTCAAAAAGACTCATGGCTGTATTAGATCAAAAGGGTGCTTCTACTAAATACTGAGCAATGGGTCTGAATAATTAGGACCATGTGATATTTCAGTTTTTCTTTTTTAATAAATCTGCAAAAATGTCAACAATTCTGTGTTTTTCTGTCAATATGGGGTGCTGTGTGTACATTAATGAGGAAAAAAATGAACTTAAATGATTTTAGCAAATGGCTGCAATATAACAAAGAGTGAAAAATTTAAGGGGATCTGAATACATTCTGTCCCCACTGTAAAATGAAATCATTCAACTCACCATAATGCAGAATCAGTGGGAGCCTTGAGCGTGTCACTAGCCACGTCGCCTGCCACCAGATGCCATCAGGTGTCCCCAGCTGAGTCCGCCCTTACATCAGGTGCTCCCAGCAGAGTACCTCCTTACATGCAGCCTGTGTCCCATCAAATGCAGCCTGTGTCCCATCAAATGCAGCTTGTGTCACATAAAATTCAGCCTGTGTCCAACCAAATGCAGCCTGTGTCACATAAAATGCAGCCTGTGTCACACAAAATGCAGCCTGTGTCACATAAAACGCAGCCTGTGTCACATAAAATGCAGCCTGTGTCACATAAAATGCAGCCTGTGTCCCACCAAATGCAGCCTGTGTCCCACCAAATGCAGCCTGTGTCATATAAAATGCTGCCTGTGTCACACCAAATGCAGCCTGTGTCCCACCAAATGCAGCCCGTGTCCCACCAAATGCAGCCTGCCTGTGTCCCACCAAATGCAGCCTGCCTGTGTCCCACCAAATGCAGCCTGTGTCTCACCAAATGCAGCCTGTGTCACATAAAATGCAGCCTGAGTCACATAAAATGCAGCCCGTGTCATATAAAATGCAGCCTGTGTCACACCAAATGCAGCCTGTGTCCCACCGAATGCAGCCTGTGTCCCACCAAATGCAGTCTGCCTGTGTCCCACCAAATGCAGCCTGTGTCCCACCAAATGCAGCCTGCCTGTGTCCCACCAAATGCAGCCTGCCGGGAGCACATCGGTACTTACCTTGCTGTGTTGTCCTCTCCTGCGGTGTCTCTTTACAATGGCAGCGGTGATGGAGGAGTCCGCTCCTCATACTTCCGGTTTTCTCTCTCCCGGGCGCAGTGGGAGAGAGAAAACAGGAAGTGACATCTAACTCAGATGTCAATAAAACAGCCCGGCCGTAGTAACAGATACGAGCGCCGGGCAGAAGCTACTCGGTGCTTCGGAAAGCGCCACAATGTCGGACAAAAACCCGCAAATGAAGCGCCGCGTCTGCAATCTCGTGATTGCATAGACATGGCGCTTCCCATAGTGACTGTGTCCGGCGTCCGAACACAGTGCACTTAAGGAACTTTTTTTATTATTTTTTTTCTTTTTTAAGGGCCAGTTTTAATTTTTTTTTTTTTGTGACTGCCTGGAGGGGGGGGGTGGCACTGGGCTTGTTTGTTTTGATTTGAGATTGGGAGTGTTTAGTGTAGTGGTGGGTGTGACCACCTGCTCTTTGACTCAAAGGTGCCTCCCCTGCTTTCAGGAAGATTGTTCTGGAAGAGAGGTTGGACCTGAGGTTTGAGTGGAAGGCAGCTCATGTGAGGAGCTCTGACCAATTACCATTCGGTATTGGTAGGGGGCAGACCTCCCATATAAGCTGAGGTCACATGCTGCCCAGGAGTTCTGACGGTGCAGGAAAAGGAGAATGTAGTTATAGGTAGCTGCCGCAGGGCGTCCCCACGTGGGGGGCACGCCGAGCGCAGAGGAGGGATGGAGGAGCTGCTAGGATGTATTCCTGGATAAAGATCTTCACCATGGAGTTGGTGTCAAGCTGCTGTGACCGGGGAACACAGGACTTGCACTTTGGAGAAGATCAGTGAAGGAGAAGCAACAGTAGGACTGGGGAGAGTAGAACAAAGTTCTGTGACCAGGGAACACTGAACTTGCCCTTTAGAGAAGGTCAGTGTGAAAGAAGCAAAAGGAGAATTGTTGAGAGTAGTGCAGAATGCACGCATTAACCTGCGTTTTCAGTTATGGACTGGCTGGGAACAGTAGTGCGCTTATTACCGTGTGCTAGGCCATCAGGGGGAAGGTACAGAGTATCTCTGGTCTGGTAAAGCACTCTGGTAATACCATCTAAAAGACTGTGTAGCTACCAAATTCACTGAGCCGCCAGGGAGAGGTATTGTATGCCTCTGGCTTATTAATTTGCTGAAGCAACGCCATTCAAGAGACTTTATTACAGTAACAAAGTACAGCCAGCAAGCTGGGGTTATTCAGAGTGATCCCTCCTTGTCTTATTGGAAGTAAATCAACAGGGATCTAACAGTTTTGCAGTAGAGGATTTGTACAAGAAGAGAGGAATCTAGAGGAGTGATACTCTGCAGGAGTCAGTGCAGAGGAGCAATAGTCTGCATTAGAGATATGCAGGAGAACAGACTGTGAATGTTAGAAGGGCATTATTGTCAGGGCTAGAGCTGCTAATGTATTTATTTCAGTTACTTATAGTTATAACATCAACAACTTATAACATCAATTTACGCAGCGCTTTACATATACATTGTACATTCACATCAGTCCCTAGCCTCAAGGAGCTTACAATATAAGGTCCCTAACACACATTCATACATACATACTAGGGACAATTTAGACAGAATCCAATTAACCTACCAGCATGTCTTTGAAGTGTGGGAGGAAACCGGAGTACCCGGAGGAAACCCACGCAGGCACAGGGAGAACATGCACACTCCAGGCAGGTAGTGTCGTGGTTGGGATTCGAACCAGCGACCCTTCTTACTGCTAGATGAAAGTGCTATCCACTACACCACTGTGCCGCCTGCTAATCAGTGTTCTACAAATGTGATAACAATTCAATAAGTGCTATGGGCATCCCATATCTTCCTTTAGCCCAACCAAGTTGTATCCCGTAATAAATGCAACAAAATTACGCAAATGGCTGCTCATTGTCTCAGAGGTGATAGATGGGGGTCTGGCAGCAGGGTGATTTGGTGGATGTTAGTAACTAGTGGTAACCAACCGCTACATCAAATGTAGGGCTGCTGATTGACTCTATACCCCACTGGCTACCCCGACTCTGCAGATCCTCTCTTACCACTGACACCTTTGGTTCCATGCTGTAATAGGATGTTATCAATGAGAAACTCACACAATGTCACTGAACCGCTCAAAGTGTTTACTAGAATGAATAATAAACACAAACGAACAATATGAATGAACACAAAGAATATATGACAGTTGATGAACATAAACCTAGATATGAAACTGTGAACTTAGTAATCACTGTAGGAAGAGTATGCAGACAGGTGTACAATGGGACAAGCGTTCAATATGCTCCAAAATCTATATTAGACACCTTCCCACTGAAACCTCAATACACACACCAAATTGCAATATAACGTTACTTACATTCAATAATACAATGCAATATTTAACCTGTACTCAAGGGCTCCCCCTAGGTTGTAATTCAATGTTCAAACTGCAAAGTAGAACTGTGATGCTTTGCAAAAGATGATAAAAGTTCCTTGACTCCAGGTATCTTCAACTAGCCTGTAGTTTAAACTGCAGTATTTGTAATCCAACAGGACAAAAGAAATAAGCAAAAAAAGTGGAGTTAGCCTGGATCAACCGCCGCACTTAATGAATATAAATACAGACCTATATCAGGCAATCAACCACATGTAAAATGCGGGATACCAATCGGGGATGCCCTAAAGCATACAAGAAAAAACTAAGAGAATAGATATCTCTCAAGAGGACAAAAAACCCCCAGGCAATGTCTGAAAAAGAAAGCCAGGATTTTATTAAACAAATAAGTAATGAACACCACACAAAAAATTACAGCAAATGGTGAAAAAATGGGCTATGGTGAGTGATTAACACAGGCCCTAACAGTAAAAATGACAACGTTGTCCTTTAAAAACAAGGGGAACCATGGCTATGCATACCACAGACACACTCCATTCACCACTCATACACTGATGGTAAAGATTCAAAGACAGCTGAGCTGATATTGCAAGATCAGTGAATCACTCTTCAGGGGCGTGGTATAACGGAAGTGGGGGTAGATGTGGATGGAAAGAACTGTGGAAGTCCATGGGGCCAATAGAACCTGATGAGGGGGAACAGGAGCTGGCCTGGACCATGGAATGTCGATCCAAAGGGACACAGCGAAATAGACCGGCAGTGTCTAACAGTTCATGTTTTAGAGCAAATTAGGCGTGATAACAAATAGCAGCAGTAGGCACAGCAGGATTGACCCGCAGTATCTGGCAGTTCATGCATAAATAGGCAGATGAATAGCGATATGGATAGCAGCAACAAGTGGGGGGGGGGGGGATGGCTGTGGAGCAGTGTGGGAGGCAAATGGTCAAACAAAGGACAATACTTCTCTCACCACCCGATCAGTAACCATCATCCATATGTCGCCATGCTCATCCCCACCAGATGGCTTGGAGTGTGAGTCCATGTAAATTCTGCTTGAAAAGCTGTGTTCCACCAGGCGCTGCACTCGCCAAACGAAGTAAGCTGACAGAATACATTGGACGCCGGTCGTCAGCTGTTTGGTCCCAGCTGTTCTTCCATCCACAGCATTGCACGTGGTTCCGGGATAGCGTGCTGACGTCACGTGCTGAAGTAAGTGGGCAGCACAGGGTTGGGATTGCGGCTTGCAGTCCAACCAGAAGTGACGGTTCTTCCGACAGGAGAACCTGTCAGTGGTCGGAAGTAGAAGGGAAGCTGTCGCCACAAAGGAACCAACCACCTTATTGCCAGGGACCACAGTGAGTAACTGAAGCAAGTACCGGAGCAACATTCTCACTGAACAGGCATGATGGAGAATCGGGAAACCTCAGGCGGTGATCAAGTCAGGGACCCAACCAGCGGAGGTGATGCTTGCAGAGCAGTCTTGTGTGTCAAGCTAGGGACCGAGCCGGTCAGCAGGGGTGAAGCTTGAGAAGTATCTGGAGTGCCAAGCTAGGGACCCAGCAGGAAAGCGGGGGTGATGCTTGAGGGAGATACCACCGCAGATTGAAGGAGCTCAAGGGATTCAGAGTCAGTGAATCAGAGGGTCTAGTGAGAGACCAGGAGCTCAGTGTTGAAGAACTACAAGGAGAAGTTGTAGTGAAGCTGAAGGAACTGTTAAGTTTGAGTTAGCAAATGTTAAAGACTGTTGCCATAGGAGACAGCATTCCTGCATGTGAAGATGTGGCACCTTGATGGGGCCTTTCCCTGCATGGTTGTCTACCTATTGAAGTCTTGGAGTCTGCTAATTAAATTCACAACTACTTAAGGGTGTCCTGGCCCTAACCCTCTTTCCCCCAAAAATACAAAAAGGACTGTTAAGAGAAATAAAACCTCTTTTACGTCCAAGAAGTATCTGGCACCCAATTACTTTGCCCATCTTGCACTCACTATGCCTCACAACCCATCACATACAGAAGAATGTCAGCTATCTTTGGCCTGAAAAGTTCTTATTGGACTGGACAAGGCCGGAGACCTTGCTACATGTTTATTTAGCTGTTTGGAGTTAATCTTTAACCAATATCTCCTGTATCTTTTAAGCATGTTTTTTTAATTCAAATTAGATTCATATGCCAAGCACTAAGAGACCAGCACCATAATAGTCTTCTCCTTTGTGGTGTACATATGCTTGCAAATAGTTCTCTGTTCACTCAAGGGTGGTGGCTGGGGTGGACAACGTTCTCACGTCGAGGCAATCAGCTTAAAGCAGAAAGGAGACACATATGAGCTGTATGGTAGTTCTGGATAGTCGTTACTGTTGGAGGAGATGGCTCCGGTCTACTCGTACACCTTCTGTTGGCTGAAAAAACTGACATAAAGAAGGACGGGGTATTGGAAGGGACTAATATAGATCATATACAAAGTCTACACTGAAGTATTCAAACCTGTGAGATAAAGCAGCCAATCGTGACACCAATAGCAAAACATATAAATTCATCAAAAAGCAGTGTCAAATCATAAAATAATTCAGGATGTGTGAGTAATCCACAAATAAATGTGAGAACAACATATAAATATACAAAAAACTTTTTCAATCCCTGTGTTAAAGGATCACTAAAGCTATTTTTTTTTTAAATAACAAACATGTTATACTTACCTCCACTGTGCAGCTCGTTTTGCACAGAGTGGCCCTGAACCTGGTCTTCTGGGGTCCCTCGGCGGCTGTCTCGGCTCCCCCCCCGCAAGGACTCAACACTTTCATGCAAGCTCCCACGCATGGTGTTGAGTGCTTGTGGGCGCGCTCCCATGACACAGCCGGCGGCCATAGCCGCTCACTCTATCACTTGGCACGCCACGTCATAGAATGCATTAAGGTGAAAAAACTTTTACTTTAACTTTTTCCACAAGTGTCTCCACATTTCAACTTTCTTTATAAAAGGATGTGCATCCACCACCAAGTGACACCATTTAGGGAGCCCCTTACTAGATGCTGTGGACCATTGGGATACAAATGATCAAATACGCTTGTTAATATCCTTTGATCACGATCCTCCAAATATATTCTACGTTCACAGCAGGAATTCTCCACCAATATTATAGATATGTCAAAAAATAAGAAAGTACCATGGCACGATGACTAATGGTACTAAACAATACACATAAAATGTGGGCAGCAGCAGTAAAAACCACAAATAGTGAGTGTAAAAAAATAGCTTTCAAAGCAGCAGGCTGAATTTACCAGCGGGCGTGTATACATGATGACGTAACCTCGTAGCCACGACCAACATGTTTCGTCAGCGAGATGACATTGTCTGTGGACCAGGAAGGGACTAAAGTAATGTGGAGGAAAGATGAAATGGACATGGGAAAGCCAACACTCAGACAATAGGTTGCAAACTGGCAAACTGGTTACTGGGTTTATAAGTGTAAAAAGTGGCCCAGTCTGTTCTTACTGCTAACTTCAAGGTCTCTATTAATGTTCTTGATGCTGGGGAATAGTCCTATAATAAAATAACAATCATTATGTTATCAATGTTTAAACCAGTGCCAGTTTAATTGCCAATACAATTGGTATTGTGTGATTGGTACATTTACAAAGTGTAAAAATATATGAACATATTGAGTTCGTTCAAATGATTTATACAATCTTTTAGTATTATTATTTCAATATGTACTCAGTCAGTGGTAAAATATCTTTGTAGCATTTAACGTTTTGTGATATTACATTTTCACACCATGCCTCTCCACTTCTTGGCTGCCTCTGACAAATTACTACATATATTTTGTATCCATAAATCATTTACACAGCCATCAGCAAGATACGAGAATCATCTTGGAGCCTCAGCTCCATTCTGCACAAGAGCAATCCCATCAATATTATAGGGTCTGGATTTTGCACGCAGCTGCTTCCAGTGATTGTCATTGATCTGCTGCATATTACGAGCTGACTAGGCTGCTCCACACACACATTTCACGGGACTATGCTGGGTGAAATTTTATGGAATCACTTTTGCAATATTATTAATGGATATTTGGATAATAATATCAGATGCTTAGGTTCAGATTCTCTGCTAGGACAGTGACTGCTAATCTATTCCAACAAGAGGAAGAATAGCAAAATCTAGTAAAATACAGTAGAAAAATACAGTAGAGCAAAACTGATTTGCAGAAACTCATAAATCACTATTCATGTAAATGTGAAAACCTTTACTACTAAAAAGTATACTGTAAAAGCATTGGACTCTGTGTAGGCTATGTGCTGTGTTCCCTGACTATTTAAACGCCACCAAGGTCTGATACTGCCCTTTGAGTACCTTAATCATATGATCCAGTTCACATGGTGTGTAGCTTTACACTACCCAGAAAGGTCTGCCATCCTAGATCACAGCTTGTTTTGGCTAGCCATTAAAGCTGAACTCTCAGAAAAGCTAAAAGTCCTCCCTTGCAGCGGGACTGCACCTGCACTTAAATGTTTACCTGTTTATGTATGTCTAGAGTTTTACTTACCCGATCCTCTGCTCCCACAGGTTCCTCTGTGAGTAAGGGCAGTTAGGCAGAGAGTAAGGGCAGTTAGGCAGAGAGTAAGGGCAGTTAGGCAGAGAGCAAGGGCAGTTAGGTGTATATGTAAGTGAAACACAATTTCTTTAAAAGAAAAGGGTATATTCAAAGTCAGCAACCAGAATAACTGTGGGTCAAAGAGCTTCTTATCACTCTCCCTCTGCTTCGCCTCAACAGGCTGTGTCTTTGGTTGGGCCCCTCTCTGTACATTGATGGTGCTCACTGGGTCCTTCAGCTGTCTGGCAAAAAGGAGGGTACAGGCTGGAATGGTCGGGTACCCTTATCGTTCCTGCAGCAGGCCTTGGACAGCGGGCAGGCCGGATCACTAGGTGTGGCAGTACAGGCAGATTGCCCAGCAATGATTTGCAGCTTCAGGATAGCACAAGAAGAGTGGAGCAGTGCAAAACCCTGACAGGCTCAGTCCAGCAATCTGCATAGGCATTTGGTGGCTCTCTGTAAAATACTGGCCCGACAGTTATTTCCAGCAGCAGACCCACAAACAACTCTTCTCGCTTACTCGGCAGCACTTTTCTCTGTGGTTGGTGGTGATCTCCAACTACCCCCACTCTTTCCCGGGCTTTTCATTTATACCCCCTTTTCTTTGGCTTCTCCTGACTGGAGGTACCTTGGGTTTGGTAGTTCTTTGTCCTGTAAAAACAATGGCATTGCTTATGGCTCAGACTACATCTCCCAGTGTTCAGCATTCCAAGTTTAAAGCTCAAGAAAAGAACAAATATACTATTGCCATCTTGTGGTACAAAGAGGATCTGCACCCAGGAACGTTCAACATATCAACTTGTATAATTCAGTAACAGTGGTTCTAGTTACATAAGGAACACAGTGCAACCCATACTTGTGATGTATATTGTCCATAGCAATAAAGTTCATAGTAACTGGTGTCCCTTTTTAGGGGTTTAGTGGCAGCAGAGAGAAGATCACATTACAGCAATCTGCCCTGACCAACGAGCCTACATGAGTCACACACACACACACACACACTGGGCCAGTTCTCTGCAGAAGTATTTATATCCCAGAACCGACAACATGTAACATATCTGCAAAGGAAGAAGTCACAAACAACCTGACTCCTGAAGCAATCAGCCAAATAATAATTAAAGAAACATTACAACATAAATACAGTAACATGACATAATAGCAACAATTGTCACCTGCATATTGACCACCTTAATGGAATGCATGCTAATGTGTGATATTAACACAAGGAATACAGTGGCGACCTTCACCTCTCTGTCCTTCAGTCTGTTAAAATAAGAATGAACACACTATAAAAACATTGTCTCTGCTCACTTTCTCCTATCAGCATGTTTTCTGAAAAAAAAAGCAGAAAACAGATCCTAATTAGTTCCACCTTATGTCTTTCTCTGACCCAGTCTGAGTGTTTCTGTGCAACTAAACTCTCTCAGTCAACATTAAAGTGTTACTAAATTCACAATAGTAAAATCAGTCTGTATATGCAATAAAGCATGCTTGTTATACTCACTGTGGAACCTAAGGGGTTAATCCTCTGCATTGTGTAAAAAGGCTGTTTGATTCTGTCTTCTCTGATCCTCCCCTTCAGTCCCCAAACCATCTCCTGATAGAACAGAGGCTAGGAGACAAGCTGCACATGCTTAGTTTCATGTGTATTGCCAGAGAGGTTTTTTTTCTGGGGAGAGTACATGTGATCAGCACAGGGCCAATCAGCACTGTCCAGACAATGGGTCAGGGGTCCTGCAGCCTTATAAGACAGTCAGATGCACAATGAAAACTCCTCCAACAAGCTTTAACCAGACACTGATAGAAGTCACAAGACTGTTCTAACTGCTGATGAGGAAAGGTATTTAGCAGTTTATATTTACTAAAAACTATTACATTTCCATGTTCTGTGTACTGTAGGACAGTGGTTCTCAACCTCAGTCCTCAAGCACCCCCACCAAGCCATGTTTTGGGACATTCTCTTAGATAAAATAGCTGTCCAAAATACCAAGCCATTGATTCTGATTTAAAGCACCTGTGCAAGATAAATGAAAGCCTGCAAACATGGCCTGTTGGGGGTACTTGAGGACTGAGGTTGAGAACCACTGCTGTAGGAGACCAGATATATTGAATGCAGGCTCTTGGGTTTAGTAACACAGCATTGGTATATAGATAGGAAGATGTATTACTGTATATTTACTGTTTTTTCTGTTGCTTCCTGGTTTCTGATCTAGGCCAAAATGATGTCATACATTCTATGAGTCTTCATAGGCAATTTTTTCATGCCTGAGCTAAAGGCAGATTGATTCTAGGCAGTAAATGCTACATGAATCATCTGCCCTTACTCAAGATGGCAACAGCTAGAAATGCGAGGTTGTTGTTTCTAAAGTGATTTCCCAACAAAATATAGCATGGAGACATGGATGGAATAGGTGAGTTTGCTTTGAATATTAAAAATTAATCAGGCCGGGTTCACACATGTGCAGCTGCGGGTTCGTGCATAGGGTCCAGTGTGTTCCTGTACACCGGTTCAGGTGCGATTCAGGACTGAATTTTAGCCTTAATTCGCACCTGAACCGGACCCAAAGACGCACTGGACCCTTTTTCAATCCGGACCGCGGCTGCCCCAGACCTGTGTGAACCAGCACTATTGAGAGCTGGTCACACTTGCCTGTCCCGGACCTTTGTGAACCCAGCCTTAAACAGTGTTTTCAGTTTGTAGTTCTGAAATTCAGTTTCGTTACACTTTAGGCAACAAATATAACTCATGAGCTGCATTTTTTCGTGTCAAGTACTGGTAATATTTGATAATTGTAATCAATGTATGCAATGTATTTAGCACTAAAAAGTAAAATGATTTCTCTACATGCCTTGACTCCTAAGCGTAAAGCATATGTGTATGTAAAAAAAAAACAAAAAAAAAAAACTACAAAGGACATGCCTTACTTTTAAAGTGATATGTGCCTTGTATTGCTCTGTCCTGATTTAACAGAAATTTTCCTCTTCCAACGCCTCCCCCACCCATGCTGTCATAATCTTCCAGTGTCACTCAGGTAAATTGAACTGGGGAACTATGGCAGGCATTCATCAAGAGTACCTGACTATGCCCGCTCTTTCTTGCCCAGCTCCTCCATTCATAGAAGCTGTAGTACAGCTTCCTTGAATTAAACATGATCTCTGCATGGAGGAGGAGGGCCTTTCAATCATCCTCCTTTCAGAAGTTATGTTTCATTGAAACATAGAAACATAAAAGAGTGATGGCAGAAAAAAGACCAAATGGTCCATCGAGTCGGCCTAATTTTTTTTTAAACTTTTGGATCTGAGTATAGATCTATGTTTATCCCAAGCATGTTTTAATCAACTTACTGTTCACTGACCAGGTGCGGACTGACTACTAGGGCACTTGGGTAATGCCCGAGGGCTCAGGGCCAGTAGGGAGCCTCATGAGAGGCTCCTGGTGCCTCCTGCAGCAGGGAGAATCTGACAGTCGGTGCTGTTCGGTGCGGTGGGGGGGAGTATTTACAAGCACCGATTTCCCTGTATGGCTTTCCATGAAGCAGCTAAAAGCCGCTTCTCCTCCTCTCCCTCCCGCGGCTTTCAGCTGCTTCATGGAAAGCCATACATCGCACTGAACACCTCTGACTGTCCATGGGATTCCCCCTGCTGCCTGGCCCCCTGCGTGCTCCCCCGGCCTTCCTTTGTCCCGCTGCAGCGTTGCCAGCTTCCCTCCTCTCCCACCGGCTGCTGTGGGGGATGTGTCAGGACGAAGAATGGAGGAATGGAGGAAGGTAATTTCCTGGCCCCTTCCTTTTCTGAATGAATAGTCAGTGATCAGTACTCATTCATAACTGAAGCATAGTAATCTAAACAAACTACTAACATTGTCCACTGCTCTACTGCTACCATCCACTGTCCACCCACCCCCCCCCCCCCCAACCAAAGCATTGTGGAAAAATGTAAACAAAATAAAAAATTGCAACACATAATAAGAAAATGTAAAAGATAATAAAAACAAATTAAGGGCTCATCTACATGGGTTCTCTTGTGCATACAGTGTGACTGAGTGGTTTGTTTGAATGGCTGGAGCCCCCTGTTACTCTAGGGTAATGAAGTGGCTATAGGAACACAGTCGCAGGTTCTAATTTGAAAGGTGTGCAGGAGTGGGTGAGTAGTTTCGAAAGCACACTGTTTGTATGGGGGACTGTACATGTGCATCCACACACCTGTCAAATTAGGACCTACCATTGTTGCACTTTCTTTAACCAATTCCTGTCTGTGCTATAGTCGAATGACGTCTACAGCACGGATCTTAATTGCCGGGAGGTCGTCAATAGACGTCCTCCTGTGCATGAGCTGCCTGCGCGCCCCCAGCGTGGCGAGTACGGCGTGCACGGCGCAATCTGTGATCACTGAGTCAATGAGACTCGGCTGATCACAGGTCGAAGTAAGGGGCTGATCCTGACCCCTTACCACGTGATCAGCTGTCAGCCAATGACAGCTGATCACGTGATGTAAAAAAAAAATCTGTAATCTGCTTTTTTTTCTGCTCGCGCTGACAGTGTGAGCAGAAAAAAAAAGCCGTTTACCGGCTTTTGTCAGATTGACAGCGGTCCCGAAGATCACCCAAGTATCTGTGCCCACCAGTGCTGCCTGCCAGTGCCCACCAGTGCCACCTACCAGAGCCTACCTGTGACAACTATCAATGCCCACCTGTGCCACCTATCATTGCCCATCAGTGCTGCCAATCAGTGCCCATCAGTGCCTCATCATCAGTGACACCTATCAGTGCTGCCTATCATTGTCACCCATCAGTGCTACCTATCAGTGCCACCTATCAGTGCCCTTCAGTGCCACCTATCAATGCCCTTCAGTGCCACCCATCAGTGCCACTCATCTGTGCCACCCATCAGTGCCACTCATCAGTGCCGCCTAATCAGTGCCCACCAGTGCTACCCATGAGTGTCCATCAGTGCCACCTTATCAGTGCCCATTAGTGCAGCCTATCAGTCCCCATCAGTGCAGCCTATCAGTGCCTATTAGTGCAGCCTCATTAGAGCACATCAACGAAGGAGAAAACTTACCTGTTTGCAAAATTTTATAACAAACTATAAAACTTTTTTGTTTTTTGTTTTTTTTTTTTTTTTTTTGGGCTTTTTCGTTTTTTTAGCAAAAAAAAAAAAAAACCCAGCAGTGATTAAATACCACCAAAAGAAAGCTCTATTTGTGGGGAAAAAATTATAACATTTTAATTTGGGTACAGTGTTGCATGACCGTGCAATTGTCATTCAAAGAGTGACGGCGCTAAAAGCTGAAAATTGATCTGGGTAGGAAGGTTTAAGTGCCCAGTAAGCAATTGGTTAATGCAAGTTAATTTTTCTTTATTTTACTAAATTATTAAACATTTATTTTAAACATAGTCTAGAGAAATTTTGTGACAAACGCATGTAATGTGGGCAGTGTAATATGTAGGTGGGGCTTTGTGTGGGTGTGGCTTGAGTGTGGGCAGGGACACAGAATCACGATGTTTGCTGGAAATCTATTTCAAGCATTAACTACTTTCATTTATAAAAGCTGTAGTATGGCTTCTACGCATGGAAGAGCTGGACATAGTTGGGCACTCTGAAGAGGAAAATTTCTACTAAAGGACCCAGGGACACAGCATCACAAGGGACATATCACATTGAAGATATGTCATATTTCTTGTGCTGATTTTTATTTTCTTTTAAGTAAACTTAGGTTTTACGCTAACATTTAGGATGACCCTAAGGTAGAACTATCTTTACCCAGACCTCAAATATACAGTAACTTGACCACTTAAATTTGCCCTTAAATCTGAAAATTCTCCCTTGAAGTGGGGGTGCTTGTTTTCCTTTACTACCCTGGCAGACAATGCTCTCTTGGTGTCTTCACGTCCGATGCAGAGCTTTTAGCCATGCATTGATTTTGATAATGTCAGGTCCTTAGACTGCTTGCTTCCTGGAGTTAAGCTCTAACCTCATCTAAACACTTCTCTAACCCTTTAACCCAACCCAAAATAATAATTGGCAGTGGCACAAAGCTTGACCAGGTTAACAGCAATAAGGGAGCGTTTTCAAATTGCCCAATCAAATGTTTCTTTAGAGCAGCCTCTCTCAAACCTTTTACTCCAGGGGAACCCTAAAAATAATTTTTAGGTCTTGGAGGAACCCTTGCTAAAATCAATTCATTAGGACTAAGTGGAAAATAAAACGCTTATATTGGTGGTCATTGGAAGTAATGTGATCCCTTAGAGTGGTGATTAGTATTCTGCCCTTTGAGACAGATAAAAAGACCAATGGTGTCATGGCACTGGTTTGGTTCTGGAATGATGCAGGCACTTCAATAGGAAGTCAGTCAGCTCAATGAACCCTTAGCAACCTCTGTAGGAAATCTAGGCTTCCATAAAACCCTAAGGCCCCATTCACACCTCGGTGTTTTGTAGCTTGAAGCTCAAGCTTCTTTTTGTAGCTCAAATTGGGCAGATTTGGGCATTTTTGGTGCATTTTTATTCCCAAGGAAATGAATTGAAACGCACAATTTGTGCATTTGTGTGCACTTTTGCATGTTTTGTTGCAAGTTTGTGCGAATTTCTGTTTAGATGCAAAAATGTAAAATAAATAGTAATGATATATGAATAAATAATAAATAAAGACCCAAACCTGAACAAAATAAATACAATAATAATAATGTATTATTATTATTATTATTTTTTTTATGTTTTTAAGGGTTAGGGGTTAATGATTTATTTATTTATTATTACATAGTATTAATTTATTGTAATTATTTATGATTTATTTATGATTATTTCTATTTATTTGTGTATTTATTTTACATTTGTTTATTCATTTATTATTATTATTAGTAGTAGTATTAACACCCTAAACCTAACAAAAAAATAAAATAAAAGATAAATAAATAATAATAAGACAATAAATAAAACATTAACCCCAACCCAAATCTAAACCCCTAATCCTAACCCTAAATTAAAGGGGTTGTAAACCCTCGTGTTTTTTCACCTTAATGCATCCTATGCATTAAGGTGAAAAAACACCTGGCAGTCACCGGCCCCCCAGCCCCCCGTTTTACTTACTTGAGCCCCTTCATCTCCTCGGCGGGGCCACGCTGTCCTTCTCTCCACGGGGTCCAGGCTCTTGATTGGATAGACTGATAGCAGTGCAGCCATTGGCTCCCGCTGCTGTCAATCAAATGCAATGACATGGGTGCGCGGGGGTGGGGCCGAGTCCAGCATTCGTGTCTGTGGACGCAAATGCTGGACTCGGGAGTGCGCCCACAGGGTAACCCCCTCGGGAGAACGCTTCTCCTAGGGGGTTATCTGATGTGTGGAGGAGCCGTGAGAGCCACCGAGGGACCCCAGAAGAAGATGTTCGGGGGCCACTCTGTGCAAAACGAGCTGCACAGTGGAGGTAAGTATGACATGTTTGTTATTTTTAAAAAATAAAAAAACGATCCTTTACAATCAGTTTAACCTTAACTCTAACCCTTTACCCTAACAAAAAAAAAAAATAAGAAGAATAATAAAAGAAATAAAAGCTGATGAAAATGCTAAACAAACTAGTGACAAATGATGCAACAGATAATAGTTTTCTCTATTTGCAAATAAAAAAATCACCAAAGCTCAAAAACGCTGTATGAAAACGTGCATAAAAATGTGCCAAAATCATGCATAAAAACGTGCAAAAAAATGCAGAAAAACGCTGAAATACGTTACGTTTAGGTGTGAATGTAGCCTAACTGAGAATGGCTGCTCTAAAGTGTAGTAGGCATATTGTGGTAGTCTTGCAGGAATCCTACAGACATAAAACAAAAAACAAATGCATTTGATGCCATCCCATGCCATAGGCAGGTAAGCATTGCCTATGCAAATTGAATTGCAAATTTCTCAAAATGGAAAATTCTTGTTTGAAATTGTGATGTTTTATTGGTTTCCTAGAAACTAGTCATGGACAGGATATCAAGATTTTGTTTTAAGACAGACCTTGGCATCGACCACTATAGACTGTTCAGCTTTCTATATTATTGAATGGAAAAAAAAGAATACTCAGGTGAATATTTTATAACAACAAATACTGTAAAACTTTGCATAAGACAAAACTATTCCTGGAGGATTTTTTATCCATATCCCATAACTGAATTCAGCTATAAAATTAAATAGTATCTATATGTGAACAGTGAAGGATTTTAAAGTTTGACATACTGGTAAATCAGTAATCGTCACTAAGGTGGCAAATATAGTTCATGGTCCTTCCATAAGAAAACAGGCAACAAGATCTACAATGTGGACTGAATGACAACATGAGCTCATTTAAAGCAGATGTATCCTGTTTGTGTGTCCAGTCATGAATTCATTATGATGATGAGTACTCAGCAAAGAATATAAATCATATGTAGTTTCCTCCATTCGACTAAATTATCATCTTCCCTTATAAAGTGGTCTAGTCATTTTCATGCCTGAAAAGGAAACAGGGAGTTATGTTATCTTGTGACTTCAGTAGCCTGTGTGTCACTGACCTGAAACATATATGCAGCAACTCCTTATTTGCATAAATGTTCCAGGTCAGTGCCTTAGAAAGTATAGAAACTGTTTCACCAGAAAAACAGCAAGACAGTTGGACAACCAGCAATGGAAGACTACATATCCCTCTGTGCAGAAGTTTCCTTTAAACACGTTTTGACAGCTGCTGCTTGGCTATCATTGTATAACAGGACATACTTTGCACTGTAAAGGGATGCTATTGTCTACAGACACCTGCTATGTCAAATAGGGTCCCCATAAGTGTAATTTTAAACCATATGTTCCATGTTGTTCTTTATGTCGATATCTGCTGACAAACAACATATGTTGGGAAAAATGATCAATGTTTCAATTTAGCAAAAATGCCACATTTGGTTGTATAATTTCATGCATTATCCAGGGCTGGATTTGTTGCAAGGCCAGTTCAGCAAAAAGCATTTTTATATGTGTGAAAATAAAATTTGTGTACAAATCAAAAAAGAGCAGCAAACACAAAGTGATCAAAACACTAAATAGTCCATAAGCATAAGTGTGCTGCACTAAAAATTTAGTGATGCTAAATATTCATAAATTTGACAAAGTGTACATCAATCAAGTAGCCAAATATATGAATCCAAAATATGAAAGCAAGGAATGTATATCAAAAATATTAAGTGCTCAGAATATGAATCCAAGTACAAATCCATTGTGCTGGTTATACATAAGAAGTGCTCTCCATGCCGACCCTTCACCTCCCCTCTAAGGTGTTCTCTGACCTTAAATATCTGACAAAGGTCAGATTGCGCATATCTTTAAAGCAATAACCAAGTATTGGGGCTCCACATAATGAACCCCCTGCAGGGATAGATCTCTCACCAGAATGGGTCACAGTATTCAGTTCAAGGATTGAATCGACAGGTGGAGAAGCAAGCTCAATCGCTCTCATAAATCAGACTCAAGGTAGACAAAATAAAGAATATACAAAGAAAAACACTTGTGCCCTATTTAACCTGTAAGGAGTCAAAAAGCAGTTTCCCCTAACAGATACCAGAAATGTGTGCCCTTATACTGTATAACAGCTTAAAGTGCAAAATTTTATAACAAAATTGGCAGCGCTTCAATAAAAATGTATATAAATATATGGAAACGTACCAAATAAATAAATGTACATCAATCAAAACATGCATAACAATGTTTCTAAAAAAAGTGCATTCTCTTCACCCAAAAGGACTGAATCACTCACCAGAGGAAAATTACTTTGCAACTAGAAAAGGCCATTCAGCGCTTAGGGTAAAACCTGCCAGCTCCTCTCATGGCAGCAGAGGTGAATTCACATTCACCTCATAGCTCTCCATTAGATCAGGAATATATAAAACACAGAAAATAGAAAGGAGTTCATCACATAAAACATGTGGCACACAGCACTGGCACGTAGACAATCGCTTAGTCCTCAAAGGGGAGACTGTTCACCTTGGAGCTGGCGTGCATTCCACGGACCCAGAAACCAGAAGCTGGAAGTGATGTCATGTGTAGTACCCACGACTAATGCATTTCGTGTAACCAGATGTCCTCAGGAGGTGTTACTGCAGCAACGCTATCTTCTATCTAAATACCTTATTATTAACCCTTTCCTAGAAGATCCTAGGCTGATCACAATATCACTAGCAAAGTGCAATTGATAATCTATCTAATATTCTACAATTACTACCTGTCAGGAAAGAAGAATTAAGCCCAGGCACATAGTTATGTGCAAACAGAGAATCTCCGTTAGCCAAATCCAGAGATGGAGAAAACCTATTAGCCAAACCCATGGACCTTGAATTCCTCTGCGCGCATGTGTGCGCGCAGAGGTTTGCATTCTCACCACTAAGTGGCGCCAAGTGGGCTATATAAATACCTCTGCTGCACTAGGACTTTGCCTTATGGTCTACAGCGTTCTGCTACCTGCTTCCCATTTCCTGTGTTTGGTCCTGTTGCCGTTCTGATCTGTCTGACCACACTTGTACTCTATCTGAACCAACCCCTGGCTTGCTCTTCGACCACATCTCTGCTTGATGCCCCTTTTTGTCTATTAGCCGTTTCCAACTCCAGCCTGAACCCGACTACTCTGCTGCCTACTTCTCTGTTCCTGAAGTCCCTGCTAGTGACCGACCCCGCTTGCCTGACCCTGCTCTGTGCCCAGCTGCCAAGTACTTGCTGTCTGCTGTCTGCTACCTGCTAGCCTGCCAAGTACCTGCTGTATGCTGTCTGCTACCTGCCAGCCTGCCAAGTATCTGTTGTCTGCTGTCTGCTACCTGCCAGCCTGCCAAGTACCTGCTGTCTGCTGTCTGCTACCTGCCAGCCTGCCAAGTACCTGCTGTATGCTGTCTGCTACCTGCCAGCCTGCCAAGTACCTGTTGTCTGCTGTTTGCTACCTGCCAGCCTGTCAAGTCCCTGCTGTCTGCTACCTGCCAGCTTGTCAAGTACCTGTTGTCCGCTGTCTGCTACCTGCCAGCCTGCCAAGTACCAGTACCTGCTGCCCTGCGTCACAGTCCAGCCTGCATACAAGTACGCACAGATCTCTCATCTGCAGCCTTCACCGCCAAACTTCTAGGCACTCATGCCACTCCAGGCTTCCGTGCCTCCTGTTTACTTTATCAGGGGTACAAGGCTGGAGGTGTAAGAAATCGCCTTCCTCTCCATGTCAGGCTCTATCCCCAGGTACGTGACAGTACCTAAAATTAATATAAATTAGTACCAAAAATTATGTTAAAAATATGTTTTTCTTTATGCGCCTAATGAGCTTCTGGTGAATATTAAAAAGGCATATTTTCAAACACGCATGGATAAAACATATTTTCCCTAAAAAAGGACCAAATCCATATTATGCTTAAAAATAACAGGAGGATATTAAAATAACAAATGCACATTAAAAAATTTGCAATAAAGCAGTTCAGGCCATTATTTAATCAAAACATCCAAGTGTGGCCAATTCCAAGATCCAGCAGGTCTTATGCCCTGACTGGGCTGGTAAAATTAGCATTCGGAATGGATATAGCACTTTCGTCACGCTGCAATGTTTTAAATGGTTTAATGCAGCGCACTCTCTTCTTCTTTATAATGCTAGAAGAATGAAGTTGTTTTGCTGCTCATATTCACACAGACTTCTCACAAACTTCTTTCTGTATTATTTTTCGTGATTTCATCAATATATTTTTATTTGTCACATCTACCAAAAAAATAATATTTTTGTGATGTTTTTAGCTTTATTTATTTTTTTTTGTTATTTTCTGATCTTGTGTTTTATTCTTATTTTTTTTAGTTTTGTTTACTCCAGAATAGTTTTGTGTGTGTTTTGTGTGTCAAGTTACCACAACACCATTATTATCTTGTATTATTTAATCTCAAGGAGGTTGCTTGATGTTGGTGTCTCTTGTAATTTCACATTGTATTTTGAAATGTACCTGCCTCCTCACAAACAAACTGTCCTTTTTGAAGGAAAACACACATAGGCGAGTATAATAAATCAAACCAAAAATTTATTAAGGGCTCATAACCAAAGAAAGAGGGAGGCAACGCTGGAGAAACAGCAGAAATTGGCGAAGCCTTTGGGCCCCAGGGCACACATCAATTATTTCCAGGCAAAATTGGTGGCTTGAGGAGCCCTTATCTAAGGGAGTTCAATCTATTCCAGAAGTCCAAGAGATCATGAACAGCAGCAGATGACATGTATGTCCCCAGGCCGTGGTCATACAAGAGCCTGCATCTTTTGTCAGACCAGACTGAACCCAGGTCATCACTCTCTGGTCTTCCTTCCACGCATCCTTCCATGCTGTGTCTGTGGTGGAGTTGTGGCAGGAGGAGGAGGAGGATGGTCCAACTCACACAGGTGGGTATTGGGTGTGATTTCACCCCTCACCCCCTTAGTTAGTGTTTTATAAAGAATGTCCTCACACATGAGGCGTTGGCCCTCCTGCATGTCCTTCAGTTTTGTGGCAGCCATGCAGGTAAAGGCCTCTTCACGAGTGGGGAAGGCTCTGAGGGATGTAAAAGCCTCCTGAATCAGCCTAAGTGCTGAATCCTGCACGTTACTCCCCTTCTTGGGTCTTTTGTTTGGAAGGCGGAGGGGAGGGACCTGCGATTCTGCCAGGCTCCTACTGGGCCCGGCCTTCTCCTGGTTGCCACTTAGCCCCGCCTCCTCCTGGCTGCCACTAACCCCGCCTCCTCCTGTGTGCCACATTCCACAGCCTCCTCCTGTGTGCCACATTCCACAGCCTCCTCCTGGCTGAGGTCTTCCTGTGTATGAAAAAGGGACATAGTTTTAGTTTTTTCTTCATCAATCACACATAATTTTCACCTCATGACTGTTGCAAATTGAATGTTAACAAATATAACAGACTATCATTCTGAGCCCAGCATTTTTCATTCTTGTCCCAATTATTTTTTCCCACTACTGTCTATTAACCACTTGACCACTGGGCACTTAAACCCCCTTCCTAACCAGACCAATTTTCAGCTTTCGGTGCTCTCACACTTTGAATGACAATTACTCAGTCATACAACACTTTACCCATATGAAATTTTTGTTCTTTTTTTCACACAAATAGAGCTTTTTTTTGGTGGTATTTAGTCACCGTTGGGTTTTTTATTTTTTGCGCTATAAAAGAAAAAAGACTGAAAATTTGGTAAAAAAATGAATTTTTCTTTGTTTCTGTTATAAAATTTAGCAAATTAGTAATTTTTCTTTGGAAATTTTGGCCAAAATTTATACTGCTACATATCTTTGGTAAAAATAAGTACAACTTGGTGTATATTATTTGGTCTTTGTGAATGTTAGAGAGTCCAAAAGCTATGGTGCGAATGTCTGAAAATTGATCACACCTGAAGTACTGACGGCCTATCAAATTTCTTGAGACCCTAACATGCCAGAAAAGTACAAATACCCCCCAAATGACCCCTATTTGGAAATAAGACATTCCAAGGTATTTCAAAAGATGCATGGTGAGTTTTTTTGAAATTGTCATCTTTTCCCACAATTCTTTGCAAAATCAAGATTTTTTTTTTTCTTTTTTTTTTTTTCACAAAATTGTCATATTAGAAGGTTATTTCTCACACACAGCATATGCATACAACAAATGACACCCCAAAACACATTCTGCTATTACTCCCGAGTATGGCGATACCACATGTGTGAGACTTTTACACAGCGTGGCCACATACAGAGGCCCAACATGCAGGGGAGCACCTTCAGGCGTTCTGGAGCACCCAGGCCAATTCTGACATTTCTCTCCTACATGTAAAAATCATCATTTATTTGCTAGAAAATTACATAGAACCCCAAAACATTATATATGTTTTTTTAGCAAAGACCCTAGAGAATACAATGGCGGTTGTTGCAACTTTTTATCTCACACGGTATTTGTGCAGCAATTTTTCGAACGCGTTTTTTGGGGAAAAAAACAGTTTTGTGCTTTAAAAAAAAACAAAACAGTAAAGTTAGCCCAATGTTTTTGCATAATGTGAAAGATGAAGTTACGCCGAGTAAATAGATACCTAACATGTCACCCTTCAAAATTGCACACGCTCGTGGAATGGTGCCAAACGTCGCTACTTAAAAATCTCCATAGGTGACGCTTTAAAATTTTTTACTGGTTACATGTTTTGAGTTACAGAGGAGGTCTAGGGCCAAAATTATTGCTCTCGCTCCAACGTTCGCAGTGATACCTCACATGTGTGGTTTGAACACCGTTTTCATATGTGGGCGGGACTTACGTATGTGTTCGCTTCTGCATGCGAGCACACGGACATGGGCGCTTTAAAAATTTTTTTTTTTTTTATTGTTTATTTTACTTTATTTATTTTAGTTTGACACTTTTTTCCCCCCAAAAAATTTTTTGATCACTTTTATTTCTATTACAAGGAATGTAAACATCCTTGTAATAGGAATATGGCATGACAGGTCCTCTTTACAGTGAGATATGGGGTCAATAAGACCCCACATCTCACCTCTAGGCTGGGAAGCCTGAAAAAAAAACAAAAAAAAAAACGATCTTGGCTTCGATCTAGCGGTGAGTCGGTAGAAGCACCGGAGGGTGGCGGGAAGGGGGGGGCGTCCCCTCTCGCCTCCCATAAGAACGATCAAGCAGTGGAACAGCTGCTATGATCATTCTTATGGTGTAGGAAATCGCCGGCTGAAAAAGCTGATATCTGAATGATGCCTGTAGCTGCAACCATCATTCAGATATCCCCGCTCAAAGTCAAGGACGTCATGTGACTGTGGGCGGGAACTGGTTAAAAATTGCAGAGTATTGCAGAGTATTGCAGAGTATTGCAGGGTATATTGCAGGGTAGTGCCGGGTATATTGCAGAGTAGTGCCGGGTATATTGCAGAGTAGTGCGGGGTATTATGCAGAGTATTGCAGGGTATTATGCAGAGTATTGCAGAGTATTATGCAGAGTATTATGCAGAGTATTATGCAGAGTATTGCAGGGTATTATGCAGAGTATTGCAGGGTATTATGCAGAGTATTGCAGGGTATTATGCAGGGTATTATGCAGAGTATTGCAGGGTATTATGCAGAGTATTGCAGGCTATTATGCAGAGTATTGCAGGGTATTATGCAGAGTATTGCAGGCTATTATGCAGAGTATTGCAGGGTATTATGCAGAGTATTATGCAGAGTATTGCAGGCTATTATGCAGAGTATTGCAGGGTATTATGCAGAGTATTGCAGGGTATTATGCAGAGTATTATGCAGAGTATTGCAGGGTATTATGCAGAGTATTATGCAGAGTATTGCAGGGTATTATGCAGAGTATTGCAGGGTATTATGCAGAGTATTATGCAGAGTATTGCAGGGATGGCTGAGCATGGAGGGATGGATGGATGTGACAGCAATTGTCACTGAGCACCGCTGTGGGCACTACACATGCAGCCCACAGCGGTGCTGCCATCCGATCCCTCCCCCTCTCCTCTCACACTGTACCGATCGGTACACAGAGGGGAGGGATGAACCGGCGTCATGACATGACGCCGGTCTGTTGACATGTGATCGCTCCGTCATTTGACGGAGCGATCACATGGTAAACGGCCGCGATTAGCGGCCGTTTACCGTGATCCGTGATGCGCCGGGTCCTATGGACCCGGCGGTCACGGAAGTTCTCAGGTGCGCGCCCCAGGGGGCGCGCGAGAGCAGTATTCTGGGAGGACGTCCATGGACGTCCACCCAGAACTAGCCGACCGCGCTGCAGACGTCTTTCGACTATGGCCCGGTCGGCAAGTGGTTAATATGTAAAACACTTTATTAAATCAGCAATTAGAGATCAATAATAACATCTAGGAAACATCATTTATGTTTTGCCAAGAAATATGTAGAACAATGCTATACCTGGCTCCAGCTGGGCTCCTCCACTTCTTCCTGGCTGGAAGTCCCAGGTTGGACATCGGAAGCCTCAGCTGGGGTGGAAGATAGGGTGGAAGGAAGAATGGAAGGAAGGGCTGAGAGGGATTCCCTGACTTCAGTCTGGTCTGACAGAAAACGAAGTCTTTCATATTACCACAGCCTGGGGACATAAATGTCATCTGCTGCAGCTCCGGATCTCTGGGAATCCTGGACCTTCTTGCGTTCCCTAAGATAAGTGCTCCTCAGGTCACCAATTTTGGCTTTAGGGGATGGTTGCTGTGGGGACCACCGGCTTCACCAACTCCAGCAGTTTCTCCAGCGCTGCCTGCCTCTTTTGTTTATTATTATAATGTGGGTGTTTGATCTGCCACAGACAGGGCAGCTCCCTGTATTTGTCTATGAACAGGGGGAGGAAGTTGTGGTCATTGAAGCCATCCATTTTCTCTGCAATACACAAGACAAACCCTAACGTCAGGCTAAAGTCTCCTAATCTTGTCCGAACATAGGCCTCATTCTATAAGCAGTATAGGCCCAAGTTTAAATGTTACCTTCGTTATCACGATCTGCGCTTCCAAGACTCTTTCCTCCGCTCACAGATCGTACGTACTACGCACGCGTGTTACGCTTTATATACACTGTGCATGAGTGAAACTCTGCCCGCTCCTGACGTTCTTTCTAGTCTATTCCCCGCCCCTTCTCGTTTGGGGCAGTGGGGAAGAGCACATGGCGGAGACAGAGCAGGTGTGTTCTAATTACAGCAACGAGGAGGAGGAAAGCCCGGAGCCAGAAACGTCACGATCCCGGAGGAGACGATTTAAGGCCTCAAATATGTCCTTTGGGGAGATGTTGGAGATGGTCAACATACTGAAAAGGGCCGACTATGAAGGGAAGTATGGACCTTACCCCAAACCCAATGTCAGAAAGGCCAAGATCATGGCGAAAGTAGTCAAGAGTCTGCACAGGAATTTTGGGGTACGACGATCCAAGGATCAACTGAGGAAGCTGTGGTCGGACCTCAAATTAAGGGAGCACGATCAGTATAGAAGGATCAGGAGAGTGCTTCAAAAAAGTAAGTAGTTGTCCTGTGTTCCTATTCTTTATTTTTATTACGTTCATGCTGCTCAATTTGCTTTTCTTAACTGTTGTACAGTTTAAAATGGCAACTTTCATGTTCATACGCACATTATTCGTTCGTATGAAACATTGTTCGTTCGGCCTAGAAAACACCATGTTTTGTCCAGATGCAGTTCAATACATTTTTTCAGGCATACTTCTGTTAAATAAATTTTGGTGTCTAGATGGGTTTGGAACTAGAATGTAATGCAAACTAGATTCTGTGTAAGGAGAGGACACTCAGCAATTGTTTACACATCTGGACACTGGAGCACTAGTGTGGGGCACCAGAACACCCTTTTTATTAGGGGGCCCCACACAGGTGCTCCAGTGTATACTATAGGGGTGACTCCATCTGTGAAGCTTGTACAAAACAGGTAAGTATTCAAGCTTGACAAAGGACAAAAATATTTCTTCATCTTGGAACTCTGCCAAAACAGACAATTGTACCCCACTTCCAAGCAATGTTTCATATTCCTATTTCTGCCATAAAATATCTGTGTGCTAAGTATACCTATTTTTTTTTACATAGGGGAAAAAAGACTCAGAGGACACCACTCATCTGAGGAGACAACAGACCCCCCACCTCATGAGGAAGTGGAAATCCCCCAAAGCCAACAGGAGGAAGAGGAAGGAGACATGGTGGAAATTGTCACCACAACAGGTGAGTGTCTGCGACCACAGGCTCAGGTAAGAGAAGCTCTGAGGAAGCTTGATCCCAAGCGAAACGCGTAAGAACAATACTATCACGGTGTCCTTGGTGAAGACGCGGTGACTCTGACCATTTAAACCTATCCCCCTTCAGTGCTCTTCAAGTCTCCATCTGCCAGTTCCAGCTGGCGTAAAACACGTATGCTGTTGCCCTCGGTCCGTGGTTCTCTGCACAGCCCAGTGACTTTCACAGCCCTTTGAACTTTGGACTTTTACAGCCCCAATCACTTCCGGACAGAATCATCTCGATCTGTCATCCAGTATTTGGCTCTACATGCAGTCAGCAAGACGGGGGGTTACTGACAGAAAGACAAGACCTTCAGGGATATGATTATCCACACACAAGACATCAAACGGTGAGTGGTATCTTACCCCTAGCATCTGAAGGGAAGTGCTATCACGAGCACCCTCTGTTTGTCTTTTTCTTGTGGTGAGGCATATATCAGTACACTCGCCCTGTTTCTTTGATTCCTATCCATGGTGTCTGTATACCGGCTGCCAAATGGGCTTTGAACCACGGCATTACAAGTCTAATTAAACTCGAGGAGACTTTTCTGTGTATCTCTAGAAGCACAAGCACTTTTTCCATACAGCCTCATGGGAGCAGCCCATCGAACAATTTAATATTTTTTTGTCATATGAAAATATCTTTTTTCAACCTGTCTACTTAAAATTATATGTTTGATGGACTTTATTCCCAGATCGTATCCTAGGATCATTGCATGTATGCTTGTGTGTGAGACTGGAATGAAGTGTGTGATTAGGTACGGTGGCCACCAGTGTTTCATCTAGACGTTATATCTTTTTAATTATGTGTTGGAGATAGGTGTAGCTTTCCACCATTAATGTTCATTATTAACTTTTTGAATAATCAATAAATGATATTTAGTATTACACCGGTTTGTCCTCCCTGATGAATTCTTTCGGGCTTCTTTCCCATTTTCTTATGTGTCAGGTAAGAGATGGATGCCTGCATATTTATAATACATGGTGTGTTTTTGTTTCTATATTTTTAGGTGATCGTGATCGTTGTGGATGAAGGTCACTTCACCAGTGAAAGTGCCCAGATCCTGATCGGGGAGATCATGGGGTATAATAGGGACTTGTAAAACATCAAGCAAAACATCAATGATGTTCAAAACAAAATGAAGAACATCATTGATGTTTTAGGGAGAGTTTAAAACCCCTCCAAATCCCTTACTTAGTTGTGCTTTTTTTTACACAAAAAATGTTTTAATTTTTTTGACATATTCTCGAAAAGCCCAATTTTGAAGATGCACACAGTGTGTCAACATGTGCTATCTGCCATCCCGGGAGATCAATGTATGCGTTTTGGGGGTGCAACCCCTTCCTCAATAATAAAGTAGCTGAGAGGAAGGGGTTGCACCCTCAAAACACGTCCCTTGATCCCCCATGATGGCAGCTAGCACATGTTGACATTCAGCAATTTGTGTGCATCTTCAAAATTTGGCTTTTCCAGGGGTGACTTCAC
Organism: Aquarana catesbeiana; assembly: GCF_042186555.1. Lineage (NCBI taxonomy): Eukaryota > Metazoa > Chordata > Amphibia > Anura > Ranidae > Aquarana > Aquarana catesbeiana. The sequence continues at coordinate 344,417,565 of NC_133326.1, forward strand.
CCCATCTGAACGCAATATCAAACACAGTTTATAAATACTCATGTCTGATATTGCCTTCAATTTCTAACAAAGTTGAACTTTGTAAGTTCCAGATTTGTGTATTTCTTGTTGGTTTGAAACATGCCTGTTTTACCTTAAATGGACATTTCTACTTTTATTATTGTGACCAAAAAAATTGTTATACAACAAACATGTTGGTTTGTTTTAAAAACCTTTTATAAATGCACATGTGATTGTGCTTGTATTAAAAAGATTGATAGTCAAGAATGTGTGGCTTCTTCTTTCAATGCTCCGAAACTTTTGGTGTGGTAAAATTGTTGTTTTCTGTGACAATGGGGGTTATTTCCTAAGGGCAAATCCACTTTGCACTGCAAGTGCCGTTTCAGTGCAGTCTCAAGTGCACTTGTAGTGCAAAGTGTCTTTGCGTTTAGTAAATAACACCCAACAGGGCTTTCTAATGTTACACAATCACGCCATTTTCAGGACTCCCCAAATTTCACTCAGGGTCAGCTAGAAGAAACACAAGCAGTAAATGTCAGCAAATATTTTAGTAGTTAAAATTTGTTTTTTATTTAAAAAATGTCTCAGACATTGTCTGGCATATTGATGGCCCCCCTACCCGCAAAGTATTGCATGTATCTTAGACGGACCTTGCCTGCACTCGGGGGGGCAAGCCAGGACGGCCAGCTTCAAGCGCCGTCAGGGTTGGTTCATTTAGATTAATTCCGGCTTCAGGCCCAACTGAGCCAGCATAGTTCACAGAATTTCTCCTTAAAAAGTTGTGGAGAACACAACAAGCCAGGATGATATGATTGAGTTTGTACTCCGCCATGTGTATCGGTGTAAGAAATACATGGAACCGGCTGGCCATTATTCCAAACGTGTTCTCCACCACTCTTCTGGCTCTGGCCAGCCGGTAATTAAAAACCCTCTGGTCCTGGGTGAGGGTCCTCATAGGGAATGGCTGCATAAGATGGTCCCCCAGTGCAAACGCTTCATCCGCAATGAATGGGAGTCCTTCTGCATTGTCTTCTGGAGGTGGCAAGTCCAAGGTGCCATTCTGGAGACGCCTGTAGAACTCCGTCTGGGCAATGACTCCACCATCTGACATCCGGCCATTCTTCCCCACGTCCACATACAGGAACTTGTAAGTAGCCGACACCACCGCCAACATCACAATACTATTGAACCCCTTGTAGTTGTAATAGTATGACCCCGAGTTGGGTGGGGGATGATGTGGACGTGTTTCCCATCAATTTCCCCTCCGCAGTTAGGAAAGTCCCACCGCTGGGCAAAGTGGGAGGCCACAGTCTGCCATTCCTGTGGGTTGGAAGGAAACTGTGGAGTCAAACAAGAATAAAAAAAAATCATTTTGCACATAAACATGGAAAGCAGATTAGACACAATCATTCTTGGCCATCAGTATAACTTTTTTTTTAGGGACTATTTAAAGAAAAAGGTATAAGGTCCACCTATCAGATCCCCCCCCCCCTCATGGGCCATTTTTAAAATTTTATGGGGGGGGGATGTTTTGGCCAGGTAACCCTCTCCACTTCATTGAGAGATGAATGCCTAAATAATGTGGATTACTTTGGCCAGCCCCTCCTTACTTTACACTATTGGCAGCCCACTGGACAGATAAGAAGTGTCATAATACAAAGATATAAATACACACTGTACAAATTTTAGCACATTTTTACATTCTGCTATTACCTATCAAGATAATAATAGAATACAAAAACTTTAAACATTACCATTTGAAAGTATTCAGGCAGGCCCTTGCACTACATGCTTTGGGGAATTCATCCATAAATATGACCACAAAAGAGGTGGGTATAGTGTGTATGGGGTCCATCATCCGGAGAAAGTTCCTGAAATCGTCAGGATTATTCTCACGGATCTCACGGAGCAAAGGCATGTGACAGAACTGTTCACGCTGGAGCAACCAATTCTTGGTCCATGAACTCCTCCCCACCCTGTTCATGGACTGGGCTTGTGTCAAGGTAAGGACCCCAACACCAAGCCCCCGCACAGCACGAACTCTACGATGAGTACGTATACGCAACATGGCTAGAAAATGGTCGGCTGCTCAGAACGAAGTAACAGAACGCACTGAAGAACATCAAGGCCTGTGAAGAGCGACCTAAAAATCAGTAATGAACGAACAAGAATACAATGACAAGTCAAGGGTAACTCGCTGGACACACTGAAGACCAGATACAAACCCACAAGCACAAACTGAACAGCAGAAATACGATCTGAAAACCACGAGTCTGAAAAAGCGCGAATTGTCTTTCGCCAAACTTTTACTAACACGAGATTAGCAAAAGGAGCCCAAAGGGTGCCTCGCTTGGTTCTGAACTGGCCTTTTCTAGTCTCGTCGTACGTGGTGTATGTGACTGCGTTCTTGGCGATCAGAAATTCTGACAACTTTGTGTAACCGTGTGTAGACAAAACAAGTTTGAGCCAACATCCGTTGGAAAAAATCCATGGATTTTGTTGTCGGAATGTCCGATCAATGTCCGACCGTGTGTACGGGGCATTATTCTGTGAAATTAATCACTTTTGATTACAATCAGTCCAGTGTTTATCAACTTTATCAATACCATAAAAAAATCAAACATTTCGGATCTTTATTATGGATCAACCTAAAATTATTGGACACAACTGTGCTTCCTGTAGCCTTTCCTAATCTTTATTGTATATGCTCATTAATCCTAACTAACAATTTCCTAGTAGTTCCACCTATGTACGGGAGACCACAAGAGCACTCCACTACATAGGTTACACACATACTATCACAAGAGATTCATTTTTTTTGGATTATTTACATAAAATGGACTTTAATAAATTCACTTCAGTTCTTTTCCTTTCCTTATTAGAGACTGATTTACAAGCTAATTGCCTTTTACATCTATAAATCCCTTTCTCATCTAAAATGATGACTGTTTTTTTAGGAGGTTCAGGAATATTATGAACTAATTTGGTTCTTAGCCTTGGAGCTTTCCTTTATGCATTTTTAATTTTTGGGGGGAAAATAGGTGGTACTCTCCCTATAGCAGTGTTTCTCAACTCCAGTCCTCAAGGTGTCCCAACAGGTCATGTTTTCAAGATTTCCCTCAGATGAAACGACTGTGGTAATTACTAAGAGAGTGAAACTGATCAAATCAACTGTGCAAAATAATGGAAAGCCTGAACACATGACCTGTTGGGGCGCCTTGAGGACTGGAGTTGAGAAACACTGCCCTAGAGGACTAATGGACTAGGAAGGCTTAAAGCTTTGAACCTGACAAGAATGGGAATGCGGTCACCCCTCCCTTTATAAACATGGGATAGATTTAAATAATAAGACAATGTTAGGTAGTTATGCTCAAGTTAGGTATTAGGGACAGGGCCCCTTTAAGAGGTTTTCAAATTAGGTATGGGGGCGGGATTAAGGTGAATGGGCTGACTGGGTAATTCCCAGATAGTCACGTGACCCCTGTGGAATGTTCTGGAAAAGGGGCTTATTATATATGGGACCCTTCTCACAGGTATTCCCGCCAGTACCACCTAGTCAGTGTAGGTGCAACAAGCTCCTGGGAAGGTCTGTATACCTGGGATAATGAAATCCCTCATGAGGCAAGTGTTGGAAAGAGCTGGTGAAAATGGCGGAGAGGACTGGCTTAGAAGATGTCTTGCCTTGACTGAAGAAACTAATGAGCGGAGGGGGGATGAAGAACAGCAGGGACAGGGAGCAATGGAAGTGCCCTCCATTCCCCAGGGTAACAGAGACAGAACAGCGGTAAGCAGCCTGCAACACCGCCGGACACTTCAGAGCGGGCCTTTGCCTCAGTTACCTGTGACACAGTTATGCCCCGTACACACGGTCGGACTTTGTTCGGACATTCCGACAACAAAATCCTAGGATTTTTTCCAACGGATGTTGGCTCAAACTTGTCTTGCATACACACGGTCACACAAAGCTGTCGGAAAATCCGATCGTTCTATACGCGGTGACGTAAAACACGTACGTCGGGACTATAAACGGGGCAGTGGCCAATAGCTTTCATCTCTTTATTTATTCTGAGCATGCGTGGCACTTTGTCCGTCGGATTTGTGTACACACGATAGGAATTTCCGACAACGGATTTTGTTGTCGGAAAATTTTATCTCCTGCTCTCCAACTTTGTGTGTCGGAAAATCCGATGGAAAATGCCCGATGGAGCCCACACACGGTCGGAATTTCCGACAACACGCTCCGATCGGACATTTTCCATCGGAAAATCCGACCGTGTGTACGGGGCATTAGGAGGAGAGAGCAGCGCAGCAAGTAGAGACTGCTTCTAATATACAGCGGCATGTCAGCCTGAGGGAGAAGAAGAGGAGGGTTTAGTCGCCTAGCCTAGTAATATTGGTGGGCGGGTGGGAGGAGCGTCAGCCATGAAGAGGACAGAGCCAGTGTCTGAGGTAGGAGGTTTCAAGAGTCAAGCCCTGACTAGTTCATCATTATCTCACAGTGCAGCGTCAGGCAGTGCTAGTGTCCCAGACATACCGCTGACGACCACTGGAGACAACAGAGAGCAGCTTAATGTTGCTTCAGCTATTCCTAATGTCCAAACGCCACCTGGTGGTGTAGGTGTGTTAGCACACACATTGTTTAACATTATGGAATCCATTAATAGATTAGCTGACAGTATTAATACACCAGAGAATGATGGAAGTAATTATGGAAATGTTTGGTCCACTGACAGTAGAAATTCTGTCAGTGTCAGCAATATGTGTAATAGCAATATTACAGCGCCAAATAATGTTGATCATCTAAATTTGTTACCAGCTGAGATTGATGCGACAAACACATTAGTCCCAGAAGTATGTTTTAAAGAGACATTGCCTTGCGAGATCTCGCCGTTAGGATATCATCTTTCTCCTCAGACCAAAGAAAAAATTTGGAAAGGTCAATTTGTAGATATTCTGTCACTTCTTCCATCTGCAAAAGAGTTCATCAACAGAACTGACAGAAAATTGGATGATAAATCTGAGGATGAAAGGAGAAGGCCAGTGTCGAGGTCTTTTAATAATTGGCTGCAGTCATTTGCTATATACGCCAGTGTATTGGGCGAAAAACATCCGAAATATTGCAGTGGGCTCTTTCAGCATATGGAACACGTGCTAGAAGCATATAAAAGTTTAGGAGGTCTAGGATGGTTCCAATATGATGAAACATTTAGGCAGAAGTTATCTATATACTTATCATTGAAGTGGGGTAATAAAGATGTAGGGTTATGGCTTAACCTAATGGCACCACAGAAAACAGGTTATAACAGGCAGTCTATGACACAAGCTACAGTGTCCCCTTATAAAAGGGGGTACTGCTTCGCTTATAATGAGAACCAGTGTAAATGGGGGGGGGGGGGGGTCTTGCAAATACAAACATGAGTGTTCACAATGTTCAGGACCCCACCCTTTACTCAGGTGTTTCAAAAGAAATGCAAATTTTCAAAGCTCACAGAGAGATAATTACGCAAAAAGCTTATACTCCAGTGAAGCTAACAAACATCCAGACCAGGAGACAGCCAAATTCCTAACTGAAGGTTTCTCAATAGGTTTTCCTTTGCCAGTATATCGAGGAGAAGGATGTGAACTGGTTAAAAATTTAAAGTCAGTTTCTAGTTATGCACATATAGTTAAAGAAAAATTAAATAAAGAAATTAAGGAAGGTAGGCTATCTGGTCCTTTTGCTTTCCCGCCTTTTACGCATTTTAGGGTTTCTCTGTTAGGCATCATACCCAAGAAGGAGCCAAATTCATTTCGTTTGATACACCATCTGTCATTCCCTAAAGGTGGCTCTTTAAATGATGAAATTGATGCTGAAATGTCATCAGTATCCTATTTGCACATTTGAAGATGCTATTTAGCACATTAGGAAATTTGGCAGAGGTGTGCTGCTAGCAAAAGCAGATATAAAGGCTGCTTTCAGGCTGCTACCTATTAATCGGGCGGCCTTCAATTCCTTAGGCATGTATTTTGAAGGCAGCTATTACTTTGATAAGTGCCTCCCTATGGGATGTGCAATATCATGTGCATATTTTGAAACATTTTCAACCTTTTTACAATGGGTGGTTGAGTTTGAGTCTGATTATCAAGGTATACTTCATTATCTTGACAACTTCTTGTTTATTGGCCCAGCTAAGTCCCCTATTTGTTATTTCATGCTACAGCTGTTTAGTGCTGTTGCCCTGCATTTTGGTATCCCTTTAGCTAGTGAAAAAACTGTATTGCCAGCCACGGTAATTGAATTTCTAGGTATTATCAAGATAGACACGGAAAAGCTTGAATTTCAGTTACTAGAACCAAAAATCATTAAAATTAAATCCTCTATTGCTGTATTGGTTAGGAGAAAAAAAAAATTATTAAAAGATCTCCAATCGTTATTAGGCCTTTTGGCATTTGCGACCAGGATCATGCCGGTTGGCAGGATCTTCTCGCGGCGCTTATATTTAGCCATGTCAGGTATTAAATCACCATTCTCTCACATAAGATTAACAGCTGATCTCAAGGAGGATCTGTTAGTTTGGCAAAATTTTTTTGACATATATAATGGTCAATCATTTTTTCAGGATCAGTTTGTGTCATCCTCTGATCCTGAATTATATACTGATGCTGCAGGTTCTTGTTTCTCAGCTATTTGGAAGACACACTGGTATTGTGGTAAGTGGTCAGATAGGTGGGAGGCCAATAAAGTCACCAAGAGTATAGTAGTTTTGGAACTATTCCCGTGGTAGCGCTAGAAATATGGGGTGAGCAATTTGCCAATAAAAGAATCCTGATTAATTCAGATAATAAAGGATTTATATATGCAGTGAATTGTTTGTGAGCCAAATTCCAGGGATCAAATTGCTAAGATACCTTGTTTTTCTATGTCTTAAATTTAATATTTGGCTTAAAGCCAAACATGTACCTGGGAAGGAGAATCAAACTGCGGATGCATTGTCTCGATTTCAGGTATACAGATTTCGTCAACTCATGCCAAATGCGGACAAGAAAGGTTACGAGTGTCCAGAACATCTGTGGAGCCTGATTTAGAAGTTCTTACAAACGCAATAAGACATTCTGTGGCGGAAAGTACATGGGTTGAATATTCAGCCGCATGGCACAGGTGATTCAACTTTGCTAGGGAACTTGAGATACAATTTGATTCTCCTTCTGAAACAGATATTCAGATGTTCCTTTGTAGTTTAATGGAGTTAGAACTATCTCACAGTCAAAAATCTTGGCAGGGATATCCTTCTTTTTCAAGTTAAACAACTGTGTCATCGAATTTTGAGGCCGTGCTATTTAACGCTGCGTTTGTTCTGGCTTTTTTTGGTGCTCTCAGAATATCAGAACTGTTGCCATAAAATAGAAAGGGAATTTGTCGGGATTGATGAAGCAGCATGTGATTGTCTATTAAGCTGGGATAAGATTGTTCATCCCAGTCTCTAAGACAGATAGGTCAGGAAAAGGTAGTTGGGTATCTCTAAGCAAATGTGGGGATGGGGAGATATGTCCAATTAGAGTTGTGGCAAGTTATCTAGATATTAGGCCATTAAGGGAGGGAAATTTTTTGATCCACGTGGATGGGTCCCCTATGACCCATTATCAGTTTAATTTCATATTGAAGGCATGCATGAAAAAGTTGAATTTAAATAATTTTAAGTTTACATCTCATTCTTTCAGGATCGGGGCAGCTACGGAGGCTGCTAGGATGGGATTGGATGAGTCAATTATCAAAAAGTTGGGTGGATGGGAGTCTCAATGTTTCCAGATTTATGTCAGACCTGATCTTTTTCTTTAATTCCAGGCAAGAGAAGATATATTTGGATCCTGGGACATTCTTTTGTTTACTGGGCCAATAAAAGAGCCAAGAAGCGCTGCTATTCATCTAATTTGCCTATGGATCTGGAAAAATTTCAAATATTATGGAAAGGAATTAGAGGTCTACAATGGTCTAATTTGTTTTTCTATCTTTCCAGATTGATTGAGTTATGGCCAGCTCCTGATGTGTTAATTGTCCACCTAGGGGGAAACCATGTCGGCAAAACAAGAACTCTGGATCTCATGTTTATGATGAGATGGGATTTACATAGATTAAAGTTAGCATTCCCGAATACCAGAATTATATTTTCAGAATGAGTTCCTCATCTAATTTGGCTTCAGGAAGCCCATTTAAGGAATTTGGAGAAGATTAGGAAATGTTTGAATAAACATATGGAGAAATGTATGCAATCCCTTGGAGGCTTTTCATATAGACATACAGAGTTAGAGGGTGGTTTCAACGGTTTATATAGATCAGATTGTGTTCATCTGTCAAAAATAGGATTAGACATCTTTAATGTAGGATTGCAGAATTGCATTGAATTGGTCATGGTTGTGAGGTAGGCTGGGCTTGAAATTTCAAACCCGGCATGTGGGGACTTTGGTTTTAAAATATTTAGTATGCTCGAGTCTTTTAAGAATGAGCTGTTTTAAGTTTATTGTTGAATTTGATGGATTTTATGAATTAATAAAATTATAAAGGATATTATTATTATTATTTATTGATCTGAATACACCAATAAACTCTTAAAAAAGTTGTTTGCGTTTATTTAAATAGGTATTATAAGTTTGAAATTCGGGGAGGGTAGGTGCGGCCTGCATTCCCATGGACTAGGAAGGCTTAAAGCTTTGAGCCTGACAAGCATGGGAATGCGATCGTCCCTCCCTTTATAAACATAGGATATATTTAAACAATAAGATAATGTTAGGTAGTTATGCTCGAGTTAGGTATTAGGGACAGGGCCCCTTTAAGAGGTTTTCAAATTAGGTATGGGGGTGGGATTAAGGTGAACAAGCTGATTGGGTAATTCCCAGATAGTCACATGACCCCTGTGGAATGTTCTGGAAAAGGGGCTTATTATATAAGGGACCCTTCTCACAGGTATTCCCGCCAGTACCACCTAGTCAGTGTAGGTGCAACAAGCTCCCCACCCCCCCTCCCTAGTTGCTAAGCACGATTATGTGGTCTGTCACCCTGCATAAGTGTAGGGGGGACTTTGGTTTTAAAATATTTGATATGCTTGAGTCCTTTAAGACTGAGCTGTTTTAAGTTTATTGTTGAATTTGATGGATTTTATGAATTAATAAAATTATCAAGGATATTATTATTATTATTATTTATTGATCTGAATACACCAATAAACGTGCCGCGGCCAATTTTTGCCAAAAAAGTTGTTTGTGTTTATTTAAATAGGTATTATAAGTTTGGTATTCGGGGAGGGTAGGTGTGGCCTGCATTCCCATGGGCCTGGGTTGTGTGGCATTAAATGATATGAGTGTGCATTTGTCTTATCAATTGTGTTGTCATTAAAATTAATGGTTTTACTCAATGAAGCCCCTTCTGGTTTGTGTGTTTTATATATTCCTGATCTGATGGGGAGCTATGGGCTACAGGATTGCGTGTGGATGTGAAATCCTCTCTGCTGCGTTGAGAGGAATCACCTTAACCACTTTAAGTCTGGACACTTTCATTCTCTTCCAGTCCAGGCCATTTTTCAATTAGCTGCCACACTGAAAGACGCTGCAAGACAATTAATCAGCCATGCTACACTGTACCCAAATTAATGTGATATCATTTTTTTGAGACAGAGCTTTCTTTAGGTAGTAATTTTTGCTATATAAATGAAAAAATACAGAACATTTTGAAAATAAAAAAGTTTTCTTAATTTCTATTATAATCTTTTGCAAATAAATAATATTTCTTCATAAATTTTGACAACATTTTTAAATTTTTTTTCTTGTAAAATTAACCCAAAACACTGTATTATTTAGTATGTGCGAAAGTTATAGACCCTACAAATTATGGTGTACAGTATATATTTGAAAGCTGGTCTTAAAATGCAAGGATATTACAAATACTCCCCAAATGACCCCTTTCTGGAAAGTAGACATTTAGTAATGCCTTGTTTCCACTAAGCGGATCGGTTCGGATCGGTACAGTTTGGAAGGCCTAGAATGGTCCGGTCTATTCAGGTAAGTGTTTCCACTGCAAGTCGGACCACAAGGGGCCATACAGGGTTTAGAAAAAATGCCTAGCGTGACGTCACACTAGTGCGACAAGAAACCTGAGAAACACCAACAACAATGGAGGTCATCCAGCAGCTCATCTTTTCTCTAGTTGCATTTTGGTTCTTCATATTTAAAAAACATGCCGCACTGTATGAGAGAAGCAGAAAAGAAAAGAAAACTTCTAGCTTGGATATGTAGCCGGGAGAAGAAGCACACCTTTGTGCGGCAAAGACAATGGCAGCGCTATAGGGTAAGCAACTGACCCACCTACCTGAGACACACACTAACCAACCTACCTGACACACACACACACACACACACACACACACACACACACACACACACACTGACCCACCTACCTGACAAACACACACACACTGACCCACCTACCTGACACACACACACTGTCCCAGCTACCTGATACACACACTGACCCACCTACCTGACACACACACACACACTGACCCACCTACCTGACACACACACACACACACACACACTGACCCACCTACCTGACACACACACTGACCCACCTACCTGACACACACACACTGACCCACCTACCTGACACACACACTGACCCACCTACCTGACACACACACACACACACTGACCCACCTACCGGACACACACACACACACTAACCCACCTACCGGACACACACACACACACACACTGACCCACCTACCTGACACACACACTGACCCACCTACCTGACACACACACACTGACCCACCTACCTGACACACACACTGACCCACCTACCTGACACACACACACACTGACCCACCTACCTGACACACACACACACTGACCCACCTACCTGACACACTTACCAAGAATAAGGAAAAATGTATATGTTGTATGAATATGTTTTATTTTTTGTGATCTGTTACCATCTGTGTTTTTTTTTAGATGCTTCTCCTTTTGTCAAAGCAGCGCCGCTGACCAGTCATTTGGGCTCCCCCCCGCGCCAATGAGTGGTGGGATGTGATCACCCCGGGATTCACACACACATAGTGGGTGCACAATTTCAGAATGTCTGAGGAAACTTTCTCATACCTTTGTGCAAAGCTACGTCCAGCGATGGAGAAGCAAAACACCAACTTCAGAGCCAGTTTGCCTATGAGGAAAAGAGTTGCCATTGCACTGTGGAAGCTGGCTACCAACAGTGAATACCGAAGTATAGGTCATCTTTTTGGTGTCAGTAAATCATCAGTACAAAATATTTTACAGCGCACACATACAAGAATGACATTTCCTGCAGGGCTAGTTAAAAACACCTGAACATATTCCAAAAATACAGGGGTTTGGTCACACTATATGGTCATATAGTGCTAAGCCCACTTACTGTGACAAAGTACCCTGAATTAGTGGGTCCTACTCTAGTAATAGAATGGAAGATCCTCTGTCTCAACCATGGGAGCTGAACTCCTCTATGTGGGAGAACTGAAGGGGATACATCCTATACACTGGTGGCCACTAAATAAGATGTAATGAGGAGGGGGAGGGGTGCTCCAGCCCAAAAGACCTGGTCAGGGCCTATTACAATATACAAGAACATATTTGGGGGGCACACCATACAATGCATTTAAATTCAAGATGGTGCTGCTATAAGACCTACTCCCACATAGAGGAGTTCAGCTCCCATGGTGGAGATTTTTTCATATTGAGAGTTCTGATATATTTTTAAATATTAACATAAGTATTGAATTTGTTGAGATTTTTTATAGGAGCGAATGGGGGATTGAAAGGGTTACTAAGCACTGGAGGGGTGGAAATTTTATCAGATAATTAAGTAAGAGAGAGTCTTACTGGATATATGAAACCAGAGTTCTTTGCCCTGAAGGGTTAAATGTAGATTTTGATACCAATTGTTTTATTTCTGATCGCTGATGTATTAATACTTGAGGAGTAATCGATGGCCGCGGTTGACATATTTATGTCTTTTATTATATATATATTTGACATTTTTATTCAAAGAGCATTATTTTATTGCAGGGATTATATTTTAATCCTCTCTATATTAAATTATGTATTTCCCCATTTGCACATATCCCCTGTGGAAAGATGCATTTTATTTTTTAATGTCATTTTATGTTATTGTTCACACATCTTTAGCTTTATTGTACACAGACCAGTTTCTGTTTGTTCTGTTTACATAGTAAGGGGACACTTCCGGAGTTGTTTGACTAGTCTGTGATACGCCGGCCATGGTTTGTTTACAATTGCCATGGTTACTTACCTAGTATATAGCGCGGGTGCCCACGACTTATCTCTATCTGCTGAAGAAGTCCCCGCCCACTGGGATGCAACGCGTCCAGAATGAGGATACGTCGTGACGTCACCAGCGGCCATCGTGCACCCTCAGTGAGATGTGTTCACATCGTCGCTCCTGCCTGTTTACTTGCACTGTTTTAGTGCTTCAATTTCCCATGATGGAAGTTCTTTATGCTGAACCGCTGCGCTTCATACCTGTTATACCCACAAGGGAATGCCTATTATGACCCTCTATAACTAAAGGATCCACGCTGTCAGGTGAGAGACCACTCTGCATATTGGTGGTGGGCACGTCGATTTGTCACCTTTTTCGGCATGCTGTTTTGATCACACAGGACTGTTTGGATTCACTGGATGATTTATTAACCTTTTGTGCTGCTTTGAACTTTTAGAGACTTTATCTCGAGGTGTTGTGTAGAAACTGACACAATTACAGCACTTATTCGTATTACATTTGTGTCACTCATCCTATGATATACATTGTCTCTGTACTGTATGTTATAATTTATTTTATTCTTATGTAGCGCTGCACCATCTGCTTATACATTTATTTTAGGGATTTGATTGTTGATCCTGGTGTTCAGCTGCTGAGCATTGATATACATACTCGCGCTGATTTATATATTTACATTTATACTCTAAAAAGTCTCTCATGTTTTTTATTTCACAAAAAACTCATCTTTCTATATATTCTTGAAAGTCAAAATGTGAAAAATATATTAAAAAAGAAGCTTTTTTTCAAAAACTTAACTAAAATTATTTTAACTAAATGTGTACAAGTGTACAGGTCCTGTGCTGCATGAAAGGCACTACTGTCTGGGTGGTGACCTGGGATCACGACTGGCTCCAAGCACTTGAACAAGCTGACCCGGGACACCAAGGAAGGCCTGGTTGAAGGTAGCCAACTGCTCCATCTGCTGCCAGGCGATTTCTGCCTCCTGGTGCATAGCTTCCTGTGCATCCTGACGCAGTGCGTGAAACCGCCTCTCAGAAAGGTTCTCAATCCTTTCCAGCTGCCTTTCCTCTGATGCCCGCATATCCTCCATGACTGTGCGCAGATCCATGTGCAACCATCTCCTTTCACCTGTAATATACAAAAGACCAGAATAGAGTTTTTGGTAGCTTCAGTCGCACCACTGTAACCCCCTTTCTCATCTGCCCCACCAGACTGTACCCCCTGCTCTCCTGCCCCACCTCTGTTCCCCCTGATCTTCTGCCCCACCTCTGTTCACCCTGCTCATCTGCCCCGGCAATACACCTCCTTTCACATCTGCCCCACTGCTCTTCTGTCCCACTGCTGAACCCCCTTCTCATCTCTCCCACCACTGTACCCCCTACACATCTGCCACACTGCTGAACCCCCTTCTCATCTGTTCCACCACTGTACCCCCTGCACATCTGCCCCACTGCTCTTCTTTCCCACTGCTGAACTCGCTTCTCATCTCTCCCACCACTGTAACCCCTGCACATCTGCCACACTGCTGAACCCCCTTCTCATCTCTTCCACCACTGTACCCCCTGCACATCTGCCCCCCTGCTCTTCTGTCCCACTGCTGAACCCCCTTCTCATCTCTCCCACCACTGTGCCCCCCTGCACATCTGCTACACTGCTGAACCCCCTTCTCATCTGTTCCACCACTGTACCCCCTGCACATCTGCCCCCCTGCACATCTGCCCCACTGCTGATTTATTTTAAGAAAATGCATAATTACAACTTTGACTATATTATCATCATGTCTTACCAGTGTGCAGAGGTGCATTGGGCGTACTCTGTGGTTGGCTACTCTGTGGTTGGCTACTCTGTGGTTGGCTTGATGGAATAGTACTGGTGCTGCTGAAAGACGATGAAGGTCCATCGTCGGAAAAGTTTGACGCATCATTGGAGAGTCCATCACTTGTTTCTGAAAATGCACATATGGTTATATATATTTTTTAAATGGTTAGCAGAGCGAAATCCTGTGCAAGGTATAATAAAAAACACTTACCAAAGGGGTCTATCATGGATTCGAGAATTGCAGTTGCAGAGTCCAGACCTCCCTCCCTGCCTTGGTTTGCTGGCCTATGACCGTAAAAGGCATCCATGGCATCCTACCACCTCCAAGTACTCCGACTGTTTCCACTACGGCTGTTGTCGTCCTTAATTTTTTTATATTGGCCTTTAAGCTTCTTAAGCTTTGCCCTACACTGACCCGACGTCTGTTCAAATCCCATCTGCTGAGAAATATCTTTATACACCTTTTCATTCCTTATTGATACATCAAGCTCACTCTGAATAACACTATCACCAATTATAGTTAGGAAAGTAGATAGTTCCTGCGATGACCAAACCCTGCTGTTGTTTGCAGGCATCCTTCTCCTTTATATGGACTGAACGGCGACGTGCTGTTTGTTTGGCGCTTTCCTTTGACATCAGAATTGAGGTTTTTCTGTCAGCCAATTAGTGGAATGTATCGTGTGACGCCAGTAGCTCCGCCCTAACCGAACCGTTCCATTTTCTATGGCCCCACATCTGAAGCAGGACCCTGAATGGAGCGGTATGGTTTGGTTGTATGGGCCTCTTTCATAATGGAAACACTCAAAATAGCGTACCGTACCGAACCAAACCGAACTGATCCGCTCAGTTGAAACGAGGCATTAGAGACATGGTGAGTTTTTTGAAGTTGTAATTTGTTGCCAAAATTCTTTGGGAAATGCTGAAAGTAAAACTGCTTGATGCTGACATTCTTATTATTACTATACACACTGACATCTTTTTTCCTTTTATTATTAGCAGCCACAGATTTGCATGCATTGGCCACATGCATAAAAACCTTTTCTATCCAGAAAAGTTAACTTGATCATCTCTGGTATTCTTTTTCCTGGGTATCCTATTCTTCCATAGAATTTCATCCCTATCCATATTGTAAACCCTCTCAATTTCTTTGTTTAAAACTTACTCAATTTAACCCTTTTGGATGAGTCTCTTTTCCAAGATCCTTGATTGTTTAAAAAAAATCTGCATCGTTAGTGCAATTAATTCAATTCATTCCAAGGCATTGTCCCCTACGAATGTTATGTAGCTGGGGGGAAGTGACAGCTTGACAAAGGCATATAGCTGTTCCTGTCTGTGATTTTAAAATATGATCTAGTGCCCAACTGACCACTTTTGCCAAACACTTCCAAGTCCAAAAAAATAATGGAGGACCACTGGATTTGGTAATTCAATACAATATTCTTATTGTTATTTAATTGAGCTAGAAAGTCCTTTAGTTCTAATTCACCACCCCTCCATGTCATAATTACATCATCTATATAATGTTTGTACAGAACCAATTGTTCTGGTTTATAAGTGAGTATGGGCTTTATTGCCCACATGGCTATAAATGAGTTGGCATCACCGGGGAAAAATGTATCTCTCATAGCAACTCCAGTTGTGTGTCTGTAGAATTTACCACCAAACCAAAAGAAATTGTACTTTAAACTGAAGCATAAGGCTTCTAAAATAAGATCTTTGTGTATAAGATTTAGACATTTCAAGTAATCATCTGACTGCAGCTAATGGTTCCAGACGGGTAATAATAGTATTTTATTTATTTTTTTTTTATTTCCGGTACTTATATAGCGCCGTCAATTTACGCAGCGCTTTACATATACTTTGTACATTCACATCAGTCCCTACCCTCAAGGAGCTTACAATCTAAGGTCCCTAACTCACATTCATACATACTAGGGACAATTTTAGACAGGATCCAATTAACCTACCAGCATGTCTTTGGAGTATATAATAGTATACAAGGAACTGATATCATCTTTCACAAGGAAACAATGTTAATCAAAAGTAATGTCTTTATTGATCTTTAAGAGGTGTTTTGTATCCCTTATGTATGAAATGGTGGTCTGTACAAGTGGTTGTAAGAAAAAATCTATATATTCTTACATCCTGGCTATGAGTGAATCTTTACCATTCACTATCGGGTGGCTGGGGGATTGATTTGGTCCTTGTGGATCTTTAGAAGATAATGTAAAGTAGGAATTTTACATTCAGATGGCACCAAGTATCTTTTTTACTCAAAATCCCCTTGGATCATCTTCTTTTAAGAATTGAACTAACTTTGTGTTATACAAATACTCTTAAAAATACTCTTTTAACGATGTACCTGTTTAACGACTCAGACTTATGACCAGCTCTCCTGACCCACGCGGGACGACTGCTCGCACTTTGGAGGGTATTTTACAATGCTATTATTCAGTGAACTTGCTAATTAGCTGTGGACTGACAACACCAATTCCCCCTGCTGTGTTCCTCCCTCCCCAAACCTACTTGTGATGGATCAGTGAACTTTGAAATAAGTATTACACTTAAGAAGTTTTACCCCCACAGCCTTACTTACTGGACACTGTAGCCTATACAATTAGGCCACCTGTGCCTCTAATAGATAAATGAGAGCCCCTAATCCTAGGTGCAACAGTTGAATTTGTGTACTAATGACTTAGGATGGCCCATGATATACCTACCTGTTTGTTTATGCGCATCCACATTTCAGTCAGTTTACAGTTACATATCCTGCTTGGGATGACCACAATACACTGCTTACTTAGATAGAAGGACGATAGCGTGCCTCCACCTGGGCCTCTGGGAGGAAGAGGTAGTGTATAAATCCTTGATGTACCTCAGCCACTGTCTGTTGTGGCTGAGGTACATCAATGATGTCCTAGTGGTGTGGAATGGTACTGCAGAACAGTTGACGGATTTTCTGTCACAGTTTAAGACCAACAATAGGAATATTAGACTCATCTATATATACCACGAGACAACACTACCCTTCCTCGATTTACAACTTACCAGAATTAGTAATAAAAATACCACACGGACATATCGTAAAGAAACTGCAGTGGATACTTTACTACTGGCACAAAGTCATCACCCTAAATCACTGATCCCTGGAATCCCTACGGGACAGTTACTAAGGATCAGGAGGAATTGCTCTGAAGATCACTTCTCAGAAGAAGCTGATGATATGTACAAGCGTTTCAGAGCGAGAGGATACCCCCATAAACCTCTTAGGAAGGCTAGGAACAAAGCCACAAAGTGTAAACGTGAGAAACTCTTACAAAATCATGAAACAACTAAAAAAGACCAAAAAACTTACCAGAGGATTATTACCAAATTTGGGGCACAATGGAATCAGGTCAGAGACACTCTAGCAAAACATTGGCATGTCCTGAGTTCGACCCCTGGGATTGCTGATATTGTAGGGTTGAGACCCCTTATGACGGCAAGAAGGGCTCGAAATCTGAAAGCTTTACTAGTACATTCTGAGTATCAGAGGACTCAGAATAAAAATTGGTTGAGTCATTTCAAGCCGATCGCTGGGATGTTTGCATGTGGTCACTGTAGGATCTGCAAATACGTGCACAAAACCGATGTGTTTGCCAACTCTGACAGGACGAAAGAATTTAAGATCAAACAATTTGTTAACTGCTCTACAACTAGAGTAGTCTATATGTTAAGTTTCCCATGCGAAAAGATTCATGTTGGAAAAACAAATAGACAGCTTTGGGTCAGAGTTGGCGAACACATCGTAAGCATCAATAAAAAAGATGACGATCGTCCTTTATGGTGGGGGGGCAAAGGGGTTAAAAGTAAAGGGTATATATATACGTACTTAATCTGCCTATGAGAAGAGGTGACTTTGACACAGTGCTCTTACAAAAAGAGAAGACGTGGATATATTATTAAAATTTTTTATTTCCACATGGCCTCAACAATGAATGCAATTTGCAACCGTTTTTGGAAAAATAATTTTAAATTTTGAATTTAATGAATGAGGACGATGCGGTTATTACCCACCATTACTATTATTATTTTCCTTTTTCATTATTATTCATTAATTTTTATTGATTTTGTTATTATTTTTTATTATTATTTTTCCTTTTTCACTTTTCATCATTTTTCACTTTTCTCCCTATCCCGTTTGAAACATGTGCCAAATGTACTCACTGATGTGTTAATTTGTCTTCCTTTGTTGAAAGTTGAATGGAAGTGAGCATTCAGATGACATCTAGTGGCTGAAGCAAGATATTGCAGTCAAATATTTGGCTATTTAAGCCAGCATCTTTAGCCCCTCCTTGCTCTGAGGAAGTTAGCTGTCATTGGCTAACAAAACATGTCAGCGTGATGTCAGCACGTTCGTGACGACGTAGGGGTTGTAGCACTAACACAAACATTGTATTGAGGCAGTGGCGATGGAACAGCTGAGAGCTTGCTGCAGGCGGGGATGACACTGGATCCAGCTCCTAGATCAACTTCCCAAGGGGATAATCTGGTGACTTCAGGAGTGGAGCTCAGCTCAGAAAGGATGGCTGGTGGCATGAGGAGCAATGGCGTCCCTAGGGGGGACCCCCCCAACATTATGCTGTGCCCCACCATGTGCCCCCCGCCCCCAATAAAAAAAATAAAAAAATGTTTTTTTTTTTTTTTACAAAAAATCAATGTCTAAGAGGGAGAGAGTCCCCAGTCAGCTCCTGCGGGTGATTCCTCCCCCCTCCTTCTGCTTGCTGACACTGCATAATGCAAGTGCTCACACAACCATGGCCGCCCGATCTGCTCCTTCCCCTGCATCCTCATTGGCAGGGAGAAGAGCGAGTTGCAGGAAGGACTCCACCAGGACTCTCAGTTACTGAAAAAACAGACTGATTTCTCCCATCCTTTGGACAGGAGAACCAGCCTATAAATTCCAAGAGATGCCAGACCAGAGCTTCAATAGCAGGGGGCAGGCCAGCAAGAGGAGGCTGGGAAACCCCACAGTGGCAGAACACCAGGGCCCGGTGACAAGACAACCTTTGCAACCCTGATAGTTCTCCCACTGCTTTGGATCCTTATATTTTCTTGGTATGCTGGTGACATATATATCTTGTTTTCTGCCACCCCTGGGGGACCCCAATACAGTAGGAAGGGAGCTCACTGCAGAACATGTGAAAGGGCCATTGTGGGGTCGTAGTAAAGGGCTCCAGTATATATTTATATATCTATATATATATCTATATATCTATATCTATAGATATATATCTATATATCTATAGATATATAGATATATATGCATTTTATAGTTGCCCCCTACTTTTGTCCCTGTTCCACCATGTGCCCCCCCTAAATATGAAAGCTGGAGATGCCACTGATGAGGAGACACAGACGTGGGTGAGAGTATTGTATATTGCTATCATTCAGTGAACTTGCTGATTAGCTGTGGACTGACAACACCAATTCCCTCTGCTGTGTTCCTCCCTCCCTAAACCTACTTGTGATGGATCAGTGAACTTTGAAATAAGTATTGCACTTAAGAAGTTTTAGCCCCACAGCCTTGTTTACTGGACACTGTAGCCTATACAATTAAGCCACCTGTGCCTCTTATAGCTAAATGAGAGCCCTAATCCTAGGTGCCACAGTTGAATTTGTGTACTAATGACTTAGGACGGCTCATGATATACCTACCTGTTTGTTTATGCGCATCCACATTTCAATCAGTTTACAGTTACATATCCTGCTTGGGATGACCACAATCCACTGCTTAATTAGGAAGGAGGACGATAGTATATGCAATATATTGATCAACAATACTTCAATCAACTCCCATCCTTTGAGCTGTGTGTATGTCTGATTGTGTGGATGTATGTGCAGCTGCGATCCCTCTTTTTAAACGACAACGTTGTCTTTTTTAATGTTTTGGAAGGTTATACTCAGACCGCTATTTTTGGTATTTTGTCATATTTGATATTATGGTGCGTTTTTCTAAATAAAATTTAATCAAATTCAACCGTAGTGTTCAGTTACTGCGACCCCTTTGGAAGGCCTTGTCCTTTCTTTTTTTCTTTTATGCTCGGACTTACGACCAGCTCTCCCGACCTGCCACCACTCTGACTTACGACCAGCTCTCCCATTCTGCTGACCTGCGCACAGGATGTCATCTCATCACTCTGCATCAGCCTCGTTCTCACTCCTGCTGTTTTACAGGTATGTACTGTAATGTACTGTACTCGGTCCACCTAAATGCCCTTTCCAGCGTTCTTTATACTGTACTGTTTTATGTCTTATGTCTTTACTGTATACAGTACTGTACTGTTTTATGTCTAATGTCTTTAGTGTATACAGTACTGTACTGTTCTATGTCTTGTCTTTATACTGTACTGTTTTATGTCTTTATGTACAGTACTGTAATGTAATGTGTGCTTGTAATGTACAGGTATTGCCAACGGCATGTCAGCAAAAAAAAAAAAAGCATGCTTGCACCTGCAGAAAGTGCTCAGAAAAAAAGAAAAGCTATTGATTTTGATATAGAATTAAGATCATTAAGGACTATGAGGCTGGCAAGAAGGTTATCAAGCCATAATAACTGGGCACCGGAAAGGCCTCATTCATGAAATGGAGAAATTGCTGGCAGTATGGATTGACAACCAAATAGAAAAAAGAATGTCAATGAGTCTTTTATTGATCCAAACCAAAGCACGCAGTATATTTGATAATTTGAAAGTGCACAAAGGAGAAGAATCAACTGAAACTTTTACAGCAAACCACAGATGGTTTCAAAGGTTTCGTGGAAGATTAAACCTCCATAATCGGAGTGTCAGTGGGGAGGCTGCAAGTGCAGATGTGAAAGCAGCTGAAAAATTTGTGGTTGAATTTGATAAAATCATCTAAAAAGGTGGCTACTGTCCAGAGCAAATATTTAACGTGGATAAAACTGGACTTTTTTGGAAAAAAATGCCCGAAAGGTTCTACATACACAAAGAAGATAAAACAATGCCCGGTTTTAAGGCTTTTAAAGACAGGGTCACGTTGTTGTTGGGAGGAAATGTTGCTGGGTTCAAGTTAAAGCCTCTCCTTATCTATCATTCACAGAACCCACGTGCATTGAAGCAGGTTAATAAGCGCACGCTGCCTGTTTATTATTGTGCAGATAACAAAGCATGGATCACACAAGCTTTATTTGATGACTGGTTCATCAACTGTTTCATACCCTCGGTCAAGCGTTATTGTCAGAAAAAGGATGTTCCCTTTAAAATTATCCTCCTGCTTGATAATGCCCCAGGCCTCCCCCATCATGTTGATGACCTACATCCAGACGTAAAGGTAATGTATCTGCCTAAAAACACAACTGCTATCCTACAACCGATTAATCAGGGTGCAATAGCAATATTCAAGGCCTACTATTTGCACGACACCTTTTCCAAAGCTGTAGCAGCAACTGAAAGTTATGAAGTTACCCTTCATGATTTTTGGAAAGCTTACAACATTTTACACTGCATAAAGAACAATGCATCAGCTTGGGAGTGAGTAACAGAAAAGTGTATGCAGAGTATATGAAAAAATGCTTAAAGCATTTTGTGAACAATAGCAAAGAGTTTGATGAAACAGATGTTGAAGTTATAAATCAAAAAAGTGTGCAAATTGCTAACATGCTTGACTTAGATGTTGAAGTGACGATATTAAAGAATTAGTGTAATTTGTTGAGGGAAAGCTAAGTAATGAAAATTTAATAGAGTTGGAAGCACAGCAGCACTTAGAACAGGAAGAGGAAGAAAAGGAGGAAACAATGAAAGAAGTACAAAAGAAGTTCACGGTCAGGGGGTTAGCTGGCGTGTTCGCAAAAGTGAATGCAGCTTTATTACAATTAGAGAGTATGGACCCAAATGTTGAAAGGTTCTCTAAAGTGGAACGGCAGATGAAGGAACTTATGAAATGTTATCGTGAAATTTATGACGAAGAAAATAAAATGACAAAGCAGAGCACCTTAACTGAATTCTTCTTGCAAGCTACCCCTACCAGTTCTATCATTTTCATGTCGTCTTCTCCCTCATCTACAACTCCTGATGACCCTGCTGGTAACTCTTATGATGACACTGTCGACCCTTCTGGTAACTCCAATGGTGATAATTGATGACCCTGCTGGTAATTCCAATAATGACACTGATGACCCTGCTGGTAACTCCAATGATGACACTGATGACCCTAAAGCACTATCGCCCTTTGAAGGATTTGATGACTAAAATGTTACTCTAAATGTCTACTGTATACGTTTACTTTTTGGGCACTGTACACCATTGTATCCTGTACAGTACAGTATTTTTGTTGTTTATATTTTTGTGTTCTGTACTTCTGCAAATTAAAAACAACATTATTGCATTGGATTTTTGTGTTTAGACCTTTTTTTTCAGAGTACAGTACAGTACAGTAGTTAGGAAAGCTTAAAATATTGATTGCTTGTGGCTCCTCGTTTAATGACCAATTTGTTTTACAACCTGGTCGCTGGAACGGAACCTGATCGTTAAGTGAAGAGTACTTGTACTCTGAGGATTTTTTTCTCAGAACTTCATAAGTGTTCCTATTTGATCAGACATGCCATTTCTTTTATATAGTCATCCTTATTTAAAATAACAATAGCCCCTTTTTATCATTTGGCCTTATCACAATATCTTTCTTCTATTCCAAAGATAGCTGGGAGTGTAGAAAACTATTATTATCATGATTCACTGTAGAACACTCTGATAGATTTTTAGAAAGAATATATTTTTTTAGATTCATTCTTCTTAAAACATTCTTAATAATAATAAGTTCACATATTTCTGCAGGTAAAAAAATGTGCATTTATTATTTTTTCTTCGCATTTGCAATGCCAGGATCCTGCAGACTCTCTATCAGCTATCTGCCTGTACCTCCCATATGAGCAGACAGTTAATGAAGAGCAGAAAGAATCAATGAACTTTGAGAGCACTGACCAACACCCTTGCAGTTCATTAGGTAAATAATAGCCGTCTGCTGCAGTGGGTAAATATGGGTGTAATGTGCAACATGCTCCTAACGGTGTTCTTATCCTTTAATAAATGTCTCAAATTTATCTTCAACCCCCCCCCCCCCCCCCTGCAGACCCTCCTTTTTTCTATCTGGAGACCTGAATCTCCTTATATCCTTCCTTCCTAGTGAATACCATTTTCTCTTGGGATGTGTCCCTCTTTCTAAAAAAGAAGAGTAGGGCTGTGATACATCATTATAATCTGCCAGGGAAAAAAATCTGTTGAAAGTAGGGGGGTCAAATATGGGTATACCCTGGCTGTCCCCATCTCCCCATTCTTTTGGATGCTTACATTGTTTTGCCTGTTATCAACTCTCTCAAACTTTTGATTCATGTAATAGGAATCCCTCCCATTACCTCTATGGAAGGGAACTTTTTCTCAACGTTCAAATTTATGTGTATTTTGGGGTTGTCTAGGACTATTAAAGTAAGGTCCCCTTTGCAAATATTCAGATTCAGTCCTTTGTGTGTGGAGGTACTGGGTCAGTTCTGCAATATTTGGACCTTCAAATTTATGACTAAATGATTTCATACCAAAGCCAATGTCCTGCTTCATAGGGGTAGAGTCAGTAGAAGGAAGATTCTCCATCACATTAGTGTTTGCTTTGATCTGACATTTGAAAACTTTATTAAGGTTTGGATAAATAAATCTAAGATCTTCTTGAACAGGTTTATTATAATGCCGCATACACACGACCGGTTTTTCCGTCGGAATAAACTCTGAAGGTTTTTCCGACGGAGTTCCGACGGAATTCCGCTGAAACTGTCTTGCGTACACATGATCACACCAAAGTCCGACCGTCAAGAACTTGGTGATGTACAACATGTAGACGGGACCAGAAAATGGAAGTTAAAAAGCCAGTAGCCAATAGCTTCCGTCTCTTACTTGCTTCAGAGCATGCGCCGTTTTTGGTCCGTCAGAACAGCAAACAGACGAGCAGTTTTAAGGAATATTAATTAGGGGTAGAGGGCGCCACCTTACCGGGGTACCTTGATTTTGTGATATAATAAACCTCAAAGGAAAAGGGGACAAGAAAAGATGAAAGTGAAAATAAAATTAAAACCAACCCCTTATTCACTCATTTAGGTAGTGAGTCTAATTGTCCAGTGTTACCTAAATGGACTGTGCTACCAGGTGAGTCTTATACCTAATATGCAGGTATACACCGTGTGGCTAATCAACATAGATTAATAAAGTGACATTTTGTAAGAATTATGACATTCCAAAAAATAAAATAAAAACTAAAAAATAATTATAAAACACCACGGATTGAAACCTATATTAGTCTCCAATAATGTCCAAATGTGCTTTTATAAGAGGTGAGTTAGATGATCCCACCATTAAGCATATAGTGCAGGGCTCCACATTAGAATAAATAACCAGGTGTGAAATAAAATAAGTGAAAAGTATATTAAATAAATTTAAATTAATGTATCAAAGTCCAGTATCAAAAAGTAAAGACGTCTGTGGTAAGTGACTTTCGTGATAACCAGCTGATCAAATCCGGTGACTTGCGGTGCTCCCCCTCAAAGATCCCCACTCACCAGCTCCCTGCACCCCTGCAGGGGTAGTAGGGGTGTAGTAGCAACCAGCAGTGTGATGTGTATGGGTCCTCAGGGTCCACCGTTCCAGCTGAGAAGTATCCTTCAATGTGTCCTCATATAGAAGAAACAGGGCTCCATAGTGTGATACGTTTTAAATAGTTTATTGGCTATCATAATAGCACAAAAATAGGCAACTAAAAAGTTACTAAAAATAGGAATTAAAAAGACCAAATAGTCACACAGCGTGTGTTCTTAATTCGTATGGAGAGTGCAGTGTGTGTAGAACCATCAGCTGCGCGGCGTGCGCCTCAGCTGCGTTCCACACTCTCCTACTTCCGCGTGTGACGTCAGTGCGTAGCTCCGCCTTATGCGTTTCGTCATTGACGTTGTCAAAGGCGAGCAGTTTTCCAGATCGGAATTGGTTCAGTCGGAAATATTTAGAACATGTTCTATTTCTAGGTCCGTCAGAATTTTCGAAAAAAAAAGTCAGATGAGGCATACACATGATCGGAATATACGATGAAAAACTTCCATCTGACTTTTTCTGTTGGACATTCCGCTCGTGTGTACGCGGCATTAGCCTTTTTACACACTGAAAAATGTGACAAAAATTGGGTCAGAAGAGAAAAATAACATAAAAATGCGGGGGGAGTAAGAAAAATACCAATTGACACCTTGGCATCTAGGGCATTCATTTAGGCGAAAGTGGCGTTAAGTGGCCTACCTATATGGGATCCTGGGATCCATGAGAATGCACTCATGCACAGTGAAAAAGTACATTCTCATAGAATCTGGGATCCTCAGCTCTCCCAAGATCTCTTGAGAAAGCCAAGTAATGTCACTTTCACTTAGGTGTATGTGCTGGTAGCTTGAGTTTAAGGTGCGTATATTTAACTTTTTTTCTACCAGTGTTTTATATTTTTACATTTAAATACGCATTTCTGTAATTTGGTGTGTGTGTATCTGCTTTGATGTACTCTATAGATGGAGTTACACTTTGCAGTTTTTAAATGGCCTAAGCAGAATTGTGTCAAAGGGTAGTAAATTAAAAGAAAATGATTGCAGCAAATAACCTCTGTTATGTGGCTACTAATTACTATGTCCTGTCAACAGTCTTAATAAAAGCTGGTGTTTTGGAAAAGCAATTATGGAGACTTTGCTCAATATGTACTGAATATGGATATGTACATGGGGTTAATTGGGTGTCTTAACACAGCTAATTTGTAACTCTTATACATAATAACGTTTGATTTGTCAGGTCATTAGATGTTGCTATGCTAAAGAAATAGAAAGCTCATTTAGACCATTGAACCTTTGTTCACTTAAAATACCTGGTTATCTGCGACAGGAAACCTGTACTGATAGAGACATGGAGACTGACACTGAAGACCTCCTTCTCAAATTGCTAGTTATCTGTCTGTCTTTAACTTCAGCATTTTCTGAGCCATGGGACCAGTGTGCTGCCAATGAAATCAGGGTACATTTTTTACTTCTGTTCTACTTATTTATTCAAGGCCAGAGACTCAGAAACGTAGTAATTTGCATTGGACGTGGTTGGGTGATTGAACTAAATGTGACAACATTGAGCTTAGTGCTTCCACTGCTTTAGTAAAGCAACCACATTGAGACTTCACCCAAATAAATCCTTGCAAGTGTCAGGTACCTGTATACTTAGTTACACTGTTAGGCTGAAAGAAGACAGAGGCCCATCAAGTCCAGCCATAAAAAAATACCTTGTTTCTTTAGACCTCTAATCCCCAGCATTGTGCTGTACAACTAAAGTTTGAACACATTATACTAGATATATGTTTTTTAAAGATTTATTGTAGAACAGTCAATGAAGTGAGGGTTAGGTGTCCCAGATACCAAGCAGATCACTTACAGACTCTCCAGATCCAGATCTATGTCCAGCTTCACAGTGTCAGAACCTTTAATCTGACCCGACAACACTGTAGGCAGCATCTTTCTGGTTCACAGACTTTTCTCTCTGTTTCCTTGGCTCAGTGCATCCTCCCCTGGGTTTCCTCCTTGGAACAGCTTCACACAGGCTATGGGGTCTAATAGCAGAGTTCAAACAAGTCTAAGCCTGGTGGAAGAGAGAGCTTACCAAGCCTATCCCAATTATTGATATCCTCCTCCAGCATGAACCAGGGGCCTGAACCTCCTATTGGGTTGGCTGAAGGAAATATATTGCCAGTTGCACCAGTGGCACCTACTGGCAGCAGTGAGAAATCACAGCTCCATTGAGCTTTGGAAAAGCCAAGTGAAAAACTATACAATAATTCTGGGTCAACTACCACCCTGCCAAAAACTACATTTAGGTATTTACATTTATGTACAACTGGTGTAACTGAAAGACAGGAGATAATAGCCGCGTGATGAACTTAGGGTGTGTACTGAGTGGGAAATTTGTGAGTTCCTTTTGACCTTGTGGTACTATCCATTGCCTGAAACAATGCCAAACATTTTACCAGCTTACAAAGTGTTTTAGTTACAGTATGAGCTATCAGAGGGACATAATAATACTTAGAATGTAATCTGAAAAAATATAAACAAGCAATGGCATCAATGTTATACCGTATGTATCACATTTAAATGTATGTAATTTCTCACTTGTGATCCAGAGGCATTACTACAATTGAGATATTTTAAGACATAAAGCAATCATCTAAATTGTAATTACAAGACATAGAGGGCTACAGAGGATGATTTATTGTACTATTATGAGATCATCTGACTTATAATTCTGTACTGTAAGTAACTTGAATTGGAGCAGGGTCTTGACATTCCTATTGATTCACTACAAAGCTCACAAATCACTGTAAGCATAGCTACATCGGTATGCCATTATTTTTTCGTATGACACTGTGCTTTCCAAACATGGTCTTGGGTGAGTATAGTAAAATATTTGCAATTCACAACAGGACACATGTAGTCATACTTTTGGATCAATACAGCAGTCTGAATTTTATTGACTTTTAGAATCTTAAAACAAACATAACAATCTATTTCATTTGTATATAACTATTTTTATTGTCTATTGTTTAATGTGCATTGAGTATAATTACTTGTAATCCTTTCTCATATTATATTTCCTTCATATCGTACACATCAGCAAACATTATAGTAGAATGACAGCTGAAGTGAAAAAATAAATAAATAATGGGCTAAAAAGTAGTAATAGACATGAGTCATAGATGCAGTCTCTTTTTAGCTTTGTCTCTAGTAGTATCATATTAAATGTACTGGTGCTGGTTGTACATGTGTTTAACACAGCAAGGTCAGGTGGAGTTCAGACATGTCTCCCTGGAGGAATTGTAGCCCAAAAGAAAAGGAGCCTTTTACATTAAGGTATAGCTTGCGTACACTGATACAGTAGAACCAAGAACTGTCTGCACATAACAAGTTATGCTTTATGCAGTAACCTTAGCTGCATGGACACAAATTTTGCCTAGATAATTAAAGCAGAACTGAAAAAGAAAAGATTTGCAATGTTAAAGGGAACCTTTAAGTAAATTGTGCTCAAGCAGCCCCCTGGAAAAATGTACCATTTGTTTTAAATTTGAAAAAATAGCAGTGCACATCCTGGTATGTGAGTATACCTAGGCACTCCCATGCCTACAACCTCAGAGTTGTTCACTGTTGTTCTAGCTTTGGGCTTTAAGTTGTGTAGTAAAGAGCTTTTGTTTAGTCAGCATCCAAGTTTGTCTGCGCCCAGCAGACAGCTGTCATTGCTGGGCCAATGAGCTGATGAGAGACTGCCGACGTACACAAGGGGCTGGATTGCTTGTGACATCACTGACCTAATATGGGCACATAAACATATTGGTGGAGATTTACTAAAACCGGTGCATTCAGAACCTGGTGCAGCTGTGCAGAGTAACCAATCAACTTCTAACTTCAGGTTGTTCAATTAACCACTTGACCACTGGGCACTTAAACCCCCTTCCTAACCAGACCAATTTTCATCTTTCGGTGCTCTCACATTTTGAATGACAATTACTCAGTCATGCAACACTGTACCCATATGAAATTTTCGTCTTTTTTTTTCACACAAATAGAGCTTTCTTTTGGTGGTATTTGATTACCTCTGGGTTTTTTATTTTTTGTGCTATAAATGAAAAAAGACCGAACATTTTATAAACCAATACATTTTTCTTCATTTTTTTTAAAACATTTTGCAAATAAGTAATTTTTCTTCATAAATTTGGGCCAAAATTTATACTGCTACATAATTTTGATAAAAATAACCTAAATTAGTGGATATTATTTCGTCTGTGTGAAAGTTATAGAGTCTACAAGCTATGGTGCCAATCACTGAAAATTGATCACATCTGATCACACCTGATGTACTGAGGCCATTTCTTGAGACCCTAACAAGCCAGGCAAGTACAAATACCCACACAATGACCCCTTTTTGGAAAGTAGACATTCCAAGGTATTTAGTAAGAGGCATGGTGAGTTTTTTTAAGTTGTTATTTTTTCCCACAATTCTTTGCAAAATTAAGATTTTTTTTATTTTTATTTTTTTTTCACACCAAATTGTCATTATAACAGATTATTTCTCTCACATGGCATGTACATTACATAAATGACACCCCAAAATATATTCTGCTACTCCTCCTGAGTATAGCAATACCACATGTATGAGACTTTTACACAGCCTGGCCACATACAGAGGCGCAACATTGAAGTAGCACATTCAGGCGCATAAATTACACTTCTAATCTCTCAACCACCTATTACACTTTTGAAGGCCCTGGAACACCAGGACAATGGAAACGCCCACAAAGTGACCCCATTTTGGAAAGCAAACACCCCAACGTATAATCTATGAGGCATAATGAGTCTTTTGAATGGTTAATTTTTTTCCAGAAGTTTTTGGAAAATGTGGAAAAAAATGAAAACGCATTTTTTTTACACAAAGTTGTCCATTTCTAAGATATTTCCAACACATAGCATGTGCATAGCAAAAATGACACCCCAAAATATATTCTGCTACTCCTCCTGAGTATGGCGATACCACATGTGTGAGACTTTTACACAGCCTGCCCACATACAGAAGCGCAGCATTGAAGTAGCACATTCAGGCGTTCTAGGAGCATAAATTACACATCTAATCTCTCAACCACCTATTACACATCTAATTTCCTTACAATCTATCACATTTTTGAAGGCTCTTCATATTTCTAACACATAGCATGAACATACCAAAAATTACACCCTAAAATACATTCTGCTGAGCAAAGGTTAAACAAAAGATTACCTGTAGTTTTAGTAGTGCAGCTGTCCACAGGAAGAGAGCCCTGATCCAGGCAGCAGGCAGGAACATGGTCAGCGACAGTGAATGGAATTGTCCAGGCAGCAGGCAAGAATATTGTCCACAGTCAGTACAAGCAGGGATACTGTCCTTATACAGTCCAGGGTCAGTGCAAGTAGAGACATTGCCAGCAGTGCCAAAATATTTGTCCTGGTAGTAAGCACGAATATGGTCCAAGTAGCAGGCCAAGAAAGAATGGGGACAGGGGTAGAGGCTTCTCCAACCCAAATCTCTTTGAAGCCTCCGAAACTCCAGACCATAAATCCGGGAATGGGAAAATTAAAAAATGAGTTTTCTTCATCCAGAAAAACATTTCTGGAGCCCCTCACATATGTGAGACCCCTAGTGTTCCCACTAGCATAGCAGGGTAAATGATTAGTCCAAGAGGCAGGCAAAAAAACGTGGTCAAACAGTCCAGGGTCAGTTCCAGAGCAGGCAGAGGTAGGTACAATTTAGCGTTAGGCATAAGCTTGGTCATATAACAGGCCAGGGTCAGTTCCGGAGAAGGCAGAGGTATGTTTATCATTAGGCAGAAGCTTGGTCATATAACAGGCCAGGGTCAGTTCCGGAGAAGGCAGAGGTATGTTTATCGTTAGGCAGAAGCTTGGTCGTATAACAGGACAGGGTCAGTTCCAGAGAAGGCAGAGGTAGGTACAGTTTAGCGTTAGGCAGAAGCTTGGTCGTATAACAGGCCAGGGTCGATTCCGGAGAAGGCAGAGGTATGTACAGTTCAGTGCAGTGGCATAAGGGGTGTGGAGGAAAATGACAGGAAATGAGAATTATGTTTACCATACTTCCCTAATAATGTAGAGAAGTATGGTAACGGCGGAAACATTCACCTATACAGAGGCCTGGTTGGGACATTGGGGACAATAAAACAAGTTGTTTCTTCTAATTCTTCCTCTGGAGCACACCCGGCATCTCTTCTGACGTCTGTGGCCTGTTTCACGGGGGGGGATTTTGTCAGGAAAGTGGCGTTCGTGGAGTCTGCTCACGGAATCAGAGCAAATATTTTCTGGTGGGCTTTCAGGGTACAAAAGGGCGGAGATTACTTGTTCCTGGTAGTGCAGATAGGATACGGGGTTCTCTGTAGATTTTTGGTAAATAACATAAGTGTTATACATGGCCAAACTGAAAAAATAAATGGACACTTTTTTATACCAGTGGCGGGATTTTCTTGTGGAAAGGTAGGGTTCAATCATCTGATCGTTGAAGTCCACTCCCCCAAAATTATAATCGTAAACACAAGCAGGTTTCTGGACTGGGCCGTTTCTTCTTGGGACTTCCACGTAGGTGTCATTATGAATTGTCGTCATCATGTGGATGTTTCGTCTGTCCCTCCACTTGACAGCCAATAGCTCCTGGTTCTGCAAAGATGCCGTCTCCCCTCGGCGTAGCCTTTCATTGACCAGTTTTTGCGGGAAGCCTTTTCTATTGGTTCTTATGGTACCACATGCTGGGGTGTCTCTCCGGTGAAGATTGCGGAAGAGGGGCAAGCTAGTATAAAAATAATCCACATAAAGGTGGTACCCCTTTCCAAGGAGTGGATAAACAAGCTCCCGGGCAACTTTGCCACTGGCCCCAATATATTCTGGACATTCAGGGGGATGCAGTTGGGTGTCCTTCCCTTCGTACACCCGGAAGGCGTAAATGTACCCCGTGGACAAAGTTTGTACATTTTTGCCCCATATCGGGCCCTTTTGCTGGGGATAAATTGTTTGATGCCGAGCCTGCCAGAGAATTTTACAAGGGACTCATCCACGGAAATATTCTGTTCGGGGGTATATAATTGGGGAAATTTTTCAGCGAAAAAATTTAAGAGTGGCCGAATTTTGAATAATTTGTCAAATGCTGGGTAATTTCGGGGAGGGCACTGGGTTTTGTCATTGTAGTGAAGGAAGCGCAAAATGATAAGGTATCTTGATCTTGGCATAATTGATGAGAAGTGTGGCATGTGGTGGATGGGGTTAGTTGACCAATATGAGTACATTTAGTTTTTTTTGTGAGTCCCATTGTAAAAGTTAGGCCTAAGAAAATTTTAAATTCCTCTATGGTAAGCTCTCTCCACTCAAAGGGACGGGCATAACTAGAGCCAGGGTTGCTTACTATGTACTGCTGTGCATAGAGGTTGCACTGGGCCACAATGGACGATAGTAAGTCTTCGGTGAAAATCAAATAAAAAAATCAAGCATGACAAAATCATCGGTGTTCACCTGGACAACTGGCTGGACGGTAAAAGGGGGATATTTGCTGCTCCGGAATGAGGGGGAAGCCACAGGGGGTTTTGAAGGGCATAGGGAAGGGTGGCATGGCCTCTATCCTTTTGGGGCTGAGAGGACACCCTGCTGGTACCTGGCCTTTGTTGCAGTGGCACTGTGCTTGAGGTGGACGGCACTGCGCTTGAGGTGGACAGCACTGCGCTTGAGGTGGACGGCACTGCTCTTGAGGTGGACAGCACTGCGTTCGAGGTGCTAGTAGGCTGCTGCTCCATGCCAGAACACCTTCTTTTCATGGGCACACGTTCCTCTTCCGATTCTGTATCAGACCCGCTGCTAGTCACGGGTTCATAGGCTGAATCCGAATTGGACTGAGACTCAGAGAGCTCCCTGCTGCTCTCATCGGTCATGCTGAGACGCTGGTAGGCCTCCTCGCCCGTAAATAATTTTTTTGCCATACTGGTGGCTGGTGAGGTTGATGTGGCGCAGATGAGCACTGATGGGCACAGGTGGCACTGATGGGCACAGGTGGCACTGATGTAGCACTGGAGTGGCACTGGTGTGCACTGTAGTGGGACTGGTGTGGCTCTAGTTGCACTGGTGTGGCTCTGGTGGCACAGAGGTGGGACTGATGGGCTCAGGCAGCACTGATGGGCACAGGCGGCACTGCTGGGCACAGGCGGCACTGATGTGGCACTGCAGTGGCGCATATGAGCACAAGTGGCACTGATGGGCACAGGTGGCACTGATGGGCACAGGTGGCACTGATGGGGCACTGGTGTGCACTGTAGTGGCACTGGTGTGGCTCTGGTTGCACTGGTGTGGCTCTGGTGGCACAGAGGTGGCACTGGTGGGCTCAGGTGGTACTGGTGGGCACAGGCGGCACTGATGTAGCACTGCAGTGGCGCTGATGAGCACAAGTGGTGCTGATGGGCACAGGTGGCACTGATGGGCACAGGTGGCACTGGTGTGGTACAGGTGTGGCACTGGTGTGCACTGTAATATCACTGGTGTGGCTCTGATGGCACAGAGGTGGCACAGGTGGTACAGATGGCACAGATGACACTGTTGTGGCACAGATGACACTGTTGGGCACTGTTGTGGCACTGCTGTGGCACTGTTGGGCACTGATATATATAGAAAAACTCACTGATTGGCACCGTAAGGCTCTCCACTCCTCACACTGCATCAGTGTGAGGAGAGGAGAGCTGTAAACTCCTGATGACCTCCCTTTCCCTTTGGACGGAGCGATCACATGGTAAAGGGCCGCTGTCATTGGTCCTTTACCGTGATTCGTGTTGCGGACGTTCCTGTGTGCGGCTATGGGCTGGTTGGCAACTGGTTAAAAGGGTTGCAAACCCTCATTTTTTCCCCTTAATGCATCCTATGCATTAAGGTAAAAAAACTTCTGACACTGACCAGCCCCCTAGCCCCCCCCATTTTTCTCACCTGAGCACGTTCGTGCCCTCGGCGGAGATGCGCTCTTCCTCTCTGCCCGTTATCTCAGCTCTTGATTGGCTAGATTGATAATAGGGCAGCCATTGGCTCCCGCTACTGTCAATTAAATCCAATGTTGTGAGCGCCAGAGGGCGGGCCCAAGTCCTGCATTCTGTACACAGATGCAGGACTCGGGAGCACGCCTGCATGGGTGTTCACCTTAGGAGAGCTTTCTCCTGAGGACACTCGATGCTGGGAGGAGCTACCAGTGCCATGGGGAACCCCAGAAGTCGAGGATCGGGCCACACTGTGCAAAATGAACTGCACAGTGGAGGTAAGTATGACATGTTTGTTATTTTAAAAAAAAGAGGGTTTACAACCCCTTTAAGATTTGATAATACAGCCTAGAAGCTGGTTACTATGCACAGTTGCACCAGATTCTGTGTGCACCAGTTTTAGTAAATCTCCCGTGTTAGTTCAATATCATTTACCTAATATGGCCATATTAGGTCAATGATGTCACAAGCATCCCCTAAAGAAATGACCTTTTCCATTTCCCTCCAACCTAACCAATTTTGGTGCTTTATAAGGGAAGGAGGGAGGAAGGAGAAAGGGCAAGGTACTAATTTTGGTTGAGGTTTTTTATATGTTATGCCAATGGTTGTGCCTGTCCTTTTCCTGCATACAAACATGTGTATGGGGTCATTTACAGAAATGCTGAAACGTTTTCCAGCTGCTCTGTACACTTTCATGTAAAAAAAAAAAAAAGGTACAGTACTTTACATACCAAATGTTAATTCAGGGCCACAATCCAGATGCAGAGGGACATTTTAATACTTTGGGAGTCAGTTTTTGGTTAGCACACCCAAAAGTAATGTTTTATTTTTAAGTATAGCCTGGGAAGCTTTTCAGTCCCTGGTTTTTATATAATTTGGGTACAGTGAGATATCCTTGCTGTAATTCTCTGTTTCTTTCCATCTGGAAGTTCTGGGTGTTCCTGTTCATCTTTGTGTGCCCTAGAAGCTCCTGTTGCATACCCCATCATTTAAAATTACGTGATTATCAAGTAGGGACAAGGAGACCCCAAAATAATGACTACTGCATGTGTGCAGGCCTATAAAACCCAAATATTTCTTGAGTAGAATTATCTTTTTAAAGTACAGCTGCTGCTGTAACTGTCATAGCTATGGCTCTGGCATGCAAATAAAACTCTCAGCAACTATAAATAAAAACTAGATATATATTTTTTCTTTATCTAGTGTAGTGTCAACTGAAACCTAAATAAATACAACACAATTTACCATACCAAAATAATGAAAATGAGTTGCCTGTAATAAAAGTGTCCACGAAAAAAAAAAAAACATATATTTTTTTAATCCTTCTCAAGCTGAGTCCATCAGTGTCAGTGAAAAAATATATATGTAGCACCCTGCTAGATAGGTGCTAATATTTGGTAAATTTTATTCTGGCTCACTGTACCCAGTGGAGCTGGTGTTCGTTAGGCAAATTTAGTTTGGCTCACTGTAACTGTGTTGGTCAGCTCTAGGTTCTAGTAGTTGCAGGACTGGCTGCTTCCCCTGATTAGTCCAGAATGCTTTCTAAATATTCATACAACCCTTGCCAATTCCTGGAGAGTGTTGCCCAGATAATAGCTAGGAGCCTATATAAATATTCTGGAACATAGATCAGCGGATTCTTTTTACTTAGAAGGAGAACACAGCCTAAGTGGGGCTGCTTCTCCCCTTAGGCAATCCTGCCATGTGCCTGCAGGGTGCCAAGGCCTTAGGTCAGTGGTTCTCAACTCCAGTCCTCAGGACCCACCAACAGGCCAGGTTTGCAAGATAGCTGAAGTACATCACAGGTGATATCACTTGCTGCTCAGTGATTGCAGTATTCTAGTCTGCAACTCCCCAAGGTAATACTTAAAATCTGGCCTGTTGGTGGGTCCCGAGGACTGGAGTTGAGAACCACTGCCTTAGGTGGACCACCTGAAGGCCTGCTTCCCTGGAAGCTGCAGAAAGCTGAATGAGGGACTGTCATCTGAGGATCTGTTCTGGTATCACAGGAAGAAGTGTTGCAAGGATATTGGAAGGATGCAACCAATTTTACAAGGACATTCGTGAGTACAGAGAGATTCTAGAGACAGTGGGCTGAGGCCATCCCTCTATTGCTAAAATCAGCTGTGCCTGAAAATGGGACTAAGTGTCCAGTGTCTTGAGCTTAGTCCATTTATTTCTCAGTGAAAGGGCTTTGCTTGGACTGTTCATCAGAGAAAGATTACTACCCTAAAGTTTATTAAAGGTTCACAATTCTATAGAGGATAAGCGTCTTCCTATTTGTACATAGTTTTGGAGTATTCCACTCAATTATCTAAACCCAACCAAGTTACCCAAAAATAATAAATCCAAAAAAGAGCTGACAAGTGACTGTGACTGTGTGCCTGGCTGTGGGGCAACTATTGGAAAGAAGTACCCTGGGCATCTACTAAGGGGCTCCTGTGGGGGGTAGCACTACATATATATAGTATTTCTAAATAAAGTGTCCACACAGTATTCACAGTATAGTGCACTAGATCTTCATAAACATTAGTGTCCATCCATACACTTCATCCAGGTGTAAAAGCACACCCTTGTTGCAGTCCCACTCTTTTGGGCAAATGCTCTCTTTTATCTATGACCTAAACTAACATTCTGTATATTAGATCATACAGGCCTAATACCTTTAGGATAGGTCATTATCACACCTCTGGCTGAGACTGTCCAGGTTATATTCCATCAAGGCTCATGAAGACAAAACAGAGCAACACATAGCATAAAATCTTTACATTTATTTAAATCATAAATAAAAACTTCTCAGTAAAGCACTCGACAAGTGCACAAATATAGTGCTCAATGTGGTGCCTCTTTCTTCATTGTCCCAGACACACACTAAACTTGCTAGAAACACAGGAGACACCACTGGTATGGACGAGACAACACCTCCTGTGTCATCAATCTTTGCCATACTCATTATGCCACAAGGACTTCGTCAGGGGTTTGGAGATTAACTAATAAAAATGTATACATACAGTCAGGTCATAACTATTGGGACATCAACACAATTCTAATCTTTTTGGCTCTGTACACCACCACAGTGGATTTGAAATGAAACAAACAAGATGTGCTTTAACTGCAGACTTCCAGCTTTAATCTGAGGGTATTTACATCCAAATCGGGTGAACGGTGTAGGAATTACAACCGTTTGTATATGTGCCTCCCACTTTTTAAGGGACCAAAAGTAATGGGATAATTGGTTGCTCAGTTGTTCCATGGCCAGGTGTGTGTTATTCCCTCATTATCCCACTTACAAGGAGCAGATAAAAGGTCCAGAGTTCATTTCAAGTGTGCTATTTGCATTTGGAATCTGTTGCTGTCAACTCTTACTATGAGATCCAAAGAGCTGTCACTATCAGTGAAGCAAGCCATCATTAGGCTGTAAAAGCAAAACAAACCCATCAGAGAGATAGCAAAAAAACATTAGGTGTGGCCAAATCAACTGTTTGGAACATCCTTAAAAAGAAAGAAAGCACCGGTGAGCTCAGCAACACCAAAAGACCCGGAAGACAGCGGAAAACAACTGTGGTGTATGACCGTAGAATTCTTTCCCTGGTGAAGAAAACACCCTTCACAACAGTTGGCCAGATCCAGAACACTCTCCAGGAGGTAGGTGTATGTGTGTCAAAGTCAACAATCAAGAGAAGACTTCACCAGAGTGAATACAGAGGGTTCACCACAAGATGTAAACCATTGGTGAGCCTCAAAAACAGGAAGGCCAGATTAGAGTTTGCCAAACAACATCTAAAAAAGCCTTCACAGTTCTGGAACAACATCATATGAACAGATGAGACCAAGATGAACTTGTACCAGAGTGATGGGAAGAGAATAGTATGGAGAAGGAAAGGAACTGCTCATGATCCAAAGCATACCACCTCATCAGTGAAGCATGGTGGTGGTAGTGTCATGGTGTGGGCATGTATGGTTGCCAATGGAACTGGTTCTCTTGTATTTATTGATGATGTGACTGCTGACAAAAGCAGCAGGATGAATTCTGAAGTGTTTCGGGCAATATTATCTGCTCATATTCAGCAAAATGCTTCAGGACTCATTGGACGGCACTTCACAGTGCAGATGGACAATGACCCGAAGCATACTACGAAAGAGTTTTTTAAGGGAAAGAAGTGGAATGTTATGCAATGGCCAAGTCAATCACCTGACCTGAATCCGATTGAACATGCATTTCACTTGCTGAAGACAAAACTGAAGGGAACATGTCCCAAGCAGGAACTGAAAACAGTTGCAGTAGAGGCCTGGCAGAGCATCACCAGGGATGAAACCCAGCATCTGGTGATGTCTATGTGTTCCAGACTTCAGGCTGTAATTGACTGCAAAGGATTTGCAACCAAGTATTAAAAAATGAAAGTTTGATGGATGATTGTTAACCTGTCCCATTACTTTTGCTCCCTTAAAAAGAGGGAGGCACATATACAAACTGTTGTAATTCCTACACCGTTCACCTGATTTGGATGTAAATACCCTCAAATTAAAGTTGAAAGTCTGCAGTTAAAGCACATCTTGTTTGTTTCATTTCAAATCCATTGTGGTGGTGTATAGAGCCAAAAAGATTAGAATTGTGTCAATGTCCCAATATTTATGGACCTGAATGTACATACAATATATCCTATGCGTTAACCTAGATATCAGTAATTCAGCAATCAAATTCAGCACTTATTCCATGAGGAGCTGTTTTTAAAATTTTGTTTGTTCTGTCAAACCCTGGCAGAAGCTGATCAAGTACGTTTTTTAAAAAGGGTGCACAGGTGACATTAGGGAACTTGTCAGTCACTTTGAGATAGCAATCAAACTAAGCTAAAAATAAAAATAAAATTCTAACATGAAAGTTTAATAAAATAAATTAAAACCCCCCAAAATGTAAAAGTCCCTGCACCCTTGTACAAACACATTTTAATGCAAATAGTGAAAGAAAGGTTCCTCAAAAGGTGGGATTTTTAACAAACCATAAACAGTAATGTCAATATCATAAAAATAAAAAAAAATATTGAAGCAATGGGTACAATGTAAATACAAAAAAGGGGGATTGGTCAAAAAAAAAAACACATGGCATATTGAACAGCATGAAAACAGCCAAATCAACTGTCAAGGAGACAGGAGAAGTCCAACGCGTTTCTACATAAAAGGTGAAAGTCTTCTTCAGGATTAGTAGGTTAAATACGGTAGTTCCAGGTTCATAAGCTTAATCTATAATTGTAAAATACACATAATTATAAACATGAACAAAATTCATTGATTGGGAGGGGTGTAGGTGTGGCGCTGTGCCTCCTAAGAAGGCCTTGAGGCCTAATTAAAGTGCTTAGATTGCTGAAAACTGATTAAATATGAGACAGTATTGTCATAGGATAAAGTGATTGGTGCTAATGTGTTGCACCCTCTACAGAGTGCAACACTTTGCTATAAATACCTTCAGAGTAGATAAGGGCATGTGCTAATATCATATATGAAAATGGGAACCCTATGGGCTCATACTCCTAATATACGTGCCTTAGGTGTTATAATAAAAAGTGTAAGTGTTTGATCCTCTGCTACAAAATGCTTGCACAAAAATACAATTAATGAAGAAATGACAATTTGATAAAAAATTACAGTTTGGTAAAAAAAAAACACTGAATGTGATTAAAAAGAAGAAAAAATGTGCACCATAAATTAATAATGTTAATAAAGAACTAAAAATATATACACAATAGTTTTCACATTTGATGCAAAAATAAAAATGAATAAACAAAGTGACTTGTGCTCCCAAAATTGTCCAGTGCTTTGCAGAAATAATGCTATTTCTTATCCTCTTGAGTGATAATAGTCCTGGTGATCTTATGCGTGCTCTTATTATGATTGCACTCACCAAATAGCCTTACCCCCCCCAGGGGTACTGCACAGCCACAGTATATGCCACTGTGTAGCACTCTGGAAATGACCAAACGATCTGTGGTTTGTTAATGGCGTTCCGCCGGATTACCATATGAAGGAGAGAGGAATACCCATAGCATAATACCGCTTTAAGACTGTTTATTTATTAAAAGTTTGGAGATATACTCACATTTGTTT
The DNA here is from genome assembly GCF_042186555.1 of Aquarana catesbeiana. Taxonomy (NCBI): domain Eukaryota; kingdom Metazoa; phylum Chordata; class Amphibia; order Anura; family Ranidae; genus Aquarana; species Aquarana catesbeiana. The sequence goes on from NC_133326.1 coordinate 344,457,409, forward strand.
TAAGAATTACAAGCAAAACATTGGAAATGCAGGTCCCGGGAAAAACAAACATCTGATCTCAATTTACCTGTACTTCACCTAGGTGGCAGTATTGTTGAAATGCGTTGGACTTCTCCTGTCTCCTTGACAGTTGATTTGGGTTATTCCAGTGGCTGTTTTCATGCTGTTCAATATACCATGTGTTTGTTTTTATTGACCCATCCCCTTTTTCTCTACTTACATTGTACCCATTGCTTTAATACATTTTTTTAACACAGGTTTGCTTTAATAAATTTTGTATTTTTTATGATATTGACATTACTGTTTATGGTCCGTTAAATATCCCACCTTTTGAGGAATCTTTCTTCCATTGTATGTATCAGGGATGTGGACCTAAGTCAGTTATTCAATTAGTTGGCAAAATCCTTTTCATATTAATGCAAATGCCCAATAATATGTAGCAATACCTACAGTACATTAGGTATTGCTTTGCACGCTTGTGTGGAAGCAATAATTCTAGGGCCTTAATTTACAATTACCTCTAAATTGATGAGCTGTAAAGTCTTTTAAAGCATCTCCTATAGACAATTTGGGGCACTGTATTTTTTTCACCACTTTGCGGGTGCACACAATATTGAGAGCTGACATCTATTTACCCAACACAGCATAATCTTTAAAATTTTGCAAAACAAAAGTGGATCATATTGTTTCGGTGCACTAAAATGAATTTAAGTGTATTTTTTACTGAACATTTCGATTTTTTTTAAAAGTAGCTTAAATAGTGTGTGACAAAAGAAATGTCAAATGCCACAATTTTCCACAAGGTTTCTGCTTTCAGAAAATATAAAAAGGTATAATGTTTTGGGGATTTAAACCATTTTTTCTATGCACAAAATGTGAATTTTAGTATGTGTGTGCAGAGTGAAAAAAAAAAAACCCTCTGCTAGAAATGCACACAGTTCTCTGACTACACTGTCATGGCTGTCATACAACAGTTTTACAGACTATAACTGTGCCTGCACTTACCAGTATCTTTTATTTAACTATTCAATCACTCTCACTCTCAAGTCTCTGCAACCTATACGCTAATCATTCAAAAGTCCAAGATAAGAACTAAGAGAGTTCTTTACACAGGAAGTGTGCAGAGGACAGCTCAAAATTATTGTCAGGATCAACAGGTTTGGGTTTTTTTTTTATTGCACTTATCAGACATATATAACAAATTTCTTTCAACTGTGAATAAAAGGGAACAAGTAGGAGAAGTTAAATGTTAGGGTTTACAGATACGTTAAGTTTTAGAGGCAAATTAACTAACATTATGCCACCATGATGTGTACTTACAGGTCTGGATTACAGTAAGAGAGAGAAAATGCCTGTACACACAATATATATTTTTAATAGCAGATATTGTACGCTCATCTCTAGAGAACATTAGGAGCCCATCGGAGGGAAGACTGTAGATTTCTTTCATGATGTTTGTTTGCTCTGTCTTCACAGCTCATATACTCAGTGGATGAGGCATAAAGATGTTTTATATTCCCCGCTGCCTCACAGATTAGTTTATACTTCAGTTTATTATGCAATCAAATAAGGCAGTGCTCATATGAGAACAATGAAGAGTTACAAATGCAAGAGATGCCCTGGACTTCCTAATAAAAAATGTTTATTCTACACCGTATCCTTTGTTATCTATCTAGAAATTCTACATTCAAAGTGGGTAGGTCTAGAGTAAGGGTCTCCAATTTTTTCAGTACAAGGGCCTCATCATATTTTTTACAAATACCTGCAGGCTGAAAAAAAGTAACTTTATAAATGAATGAATAAAATGTAAATGAATGAATACGTTTCACTTGGAGCATTTTTTGTAATCAAAATGATATGATTCAGAACTTCAGTAAAACAAAGCAAAAAAATGATTAAATGAATTTGAGCAATTATTGCAGAATTCCAGGCTTGGTATATTTTTACATAGTTAAATTGTTCTAATTTGGACCGATTTAACTATGTACAGTATATACCATACCTGGCTGATGCCCCTGTAAGCTGGAAATCACTGAAGTAGGAACTGCTAATTCTGTGATCTCCACTTGTTTCCGGGTCCCATGCTGAGTGGCCAGCCTGATGCACTGTGAACAGGAGAACAGCCTCTAAGCATGGATGCCATTCAGATGATGCTTTACATTTCCTGATTGTTTGCAAAGTGTTCTCTGATTGGACTAGGTGGAGAGGCAGGGCGGTGGGGTTAATTTGAGATCACTGAATTAGCTGTGTGTACTTCAATGATTTCCAGTGGTATCAACCAGATATGGTATATACACACTGTAGTTACATTGGTCCAAGCTGGTAAAAATGTAAAATTACACATCCTTACATCCCATACATGGGATTCATCTTCAAAGCTGTATTAAACCCAAAAGCAAAAGTGTGTTATATTGCAGCTTGCCAGTTCTTACCCTGTTTCCCCCGAAAATAAGACCTAGCGTGATTGTCGGTGATGGCTGCAATATAAGCCCTACCCCCCAAATAAGCCCTAGTTAGAGTCCTTGTAGGTCTTATTTTCAGGGTAGGGCTTATTTTCGGGGAAACAGGGTAGGGCTTATATTGCAGCCATCACTGACAATCACGCTAGGTCTTATTTTCAGGGAAACAGGGTAGATGTGATGACTACATTGTTTTTTTTTTAGGCTTTCTTTCTTTTATTTTTACCTGGTAATCATGGCAGTAAGGCCTCATGCTCAATGGCAGTTATAAAAATGCCAGTAGCTTTAGCTGTAGAATGCTGTGTTAAAAACGCATGTTTTTTAGCGTTTTGCAGCTTTTTTGCATTAGCGTTTTTAAAAATTTTTTAGCATTTGTGTTTGTTATCTTTTTTATCTTAGCAAAACTATGCTCCACAAAAGCTTATGGCTCAAAACGCTCATAAGTGACGAACAGCCACGTTTTTCAGCTTTTCTTCAGCGTCTTTCAGCTTTTTTCAGTGTTTTTCAGAATTGTAGCTTTTTTACAGCTGAAAAACACCTCTCAAAACCCACTAGTTCTGGGTTTTTTTTCCAGCCAGAAAACACCCCTGCCAAAAACTGCTGATAAAAGCCTATGTGTGCATGGACACATAGGATAACATGCTAGGAAATTCACTGGCTGTAGCAAAAAAACACATGAAGCCAAAAACAGCAGCTGTAAAACAACCAGTGTGCATGAGGCCTAAAAAAAACCTTTGTTCCAAAAGGAAAAAAAAATGTTGCTGCAACTGTTTATAAAGAGGTAGCTGGAGTTCAGCTTCAATTTGTTAGTGTATCTAAATCATCTAGTGCATCCAATACCCCCCCCCCCGATTAACAATGCTGCTGTGTTCATACAGAGTCTATGCACTTGATTCATGTCAATTAGGATGCAGCAGCTGCACAAATACAGCCGCTTTCCCAATTACAACATCTGTGTTCCTGAACTCACACTGTCTGCCTTTGGGGACTTCCTTATAGGGGTATGTGTATACACATACGTCGCTTCAAGAAACCATGGGGGGCTGCCTTGACCACTTGGCCTCTTTCAATCAATCTTGGGCCCTTTCCAACAGTCCCAGGCCCCTTTCCTCCAAGCCTAAGGGGCCCTTCCCTCTGAGACTGGGGCCCTTCCCACTGAACCCCTGACTCCTGTCACAGGCCCATCTTAATCAATGTGACAAGTCGCAGCAAGAAAAAAAAAAAAAAGGTTCCTGTACCACTTTTCTGAGACTTTGATGCAATTTGAGTGCCATAGACTGCAATGTTAAATCACAAAAGTCGCAAGCAAGTCTCAAGGAAGTTGCAAGGAAATCACAAGCAAGTTGCAAGGAAATTGCAAGCAAGTCGCACAACTTTGGGGTTGCAGCAGTGTGAGCTGAGCCTTATAGTCCCACAGCGAGATCCTTTCACATGTTCTGCAGCTGCCTCTTCCTGCTGTCTTGGGGCCACCCAATGCTGGCAGAACCCCAGGGCCTGGTAGCAAGTGCTACATATGTGACCCTGGTAGTTCCGGGACTGTGTCGATTCCTTTTACCTGTCCAAAATGCCACCTTCCAGCTTCCAGCTTGGAACACTTCAGTCTATTCAATTCAAATTTTTTTCAAGAAAATAAGTACAAAATTACAAACAGATATCCACTGTTATTCTTATTTGGAACGTTCATTACTATTACTGCTGTTATCATCTCCGTCTATAAGGATTACAAATTACACATAGTTACAATTTGTGCACCTGTGGGAGACATGTTCTCTGATTTACTTTGGGTTGTTTTCAGGGCTTTTTTTCTCAAACAATAGGTGCTGGAACTTAACCACAACCCCACAAAACCCTTCCCCCTACACACAACCTCCAAATCACATCAAATAGTGGGTGTGGTCAGTCAAATTTCACGAACAGTAGGAGGGTCTTAAAGGGGCATTAAATACCAGGATTGCATTACATACAGAGTGCAGAGCTCTCACTTGTAAACACAGAAACCAGACTTCTGTGTTTACAAGTGATTGTGGTGAGCAGGCACCAAAGGGTCTGAGCTAAAGGTGGTGGAACTGAGTTCCACCAAGTTCCCCCTGAAAAAAGCCCTGGTTGTTTTATTGAAAAGTCATCTGGATTACAAACAAGGAAGATTATCTGGATCCCAATAGGACCTAACACAACTGATCCAACTGTAATGCATTACAGAAAAAAAAAGCTATCTTTTATTATAATTAATAGATAGTCACCATAATATGTGCATTGTTTAGTGAAGAAAAAGCCAGAAATGCTTTTATATGAACAATACCTTTATTAAACTTTTGTACATCTTCATTGTTAATGAGTAAATATCTGGTACAGTAAGTTGTAAGTGTGTGCAGTTGCCATATGTGCCTTCCTATAAAGGGCTTTCTGATTTACCCATAGGATTATCTACCCCCCACCCCCTCCCTTCCCAAACGTTAAAGGGTAACTCCACTTTCATGGGAAAAAATAACAAAAAATGAATTGAATAATTGAATATTATAAAACATTACCATTCCTTTTTAACCTGCAGCTCTGTATTGTTCTGTAAAATGTAATGCAATATGGCTACCTGGAGGTGAATGTGTATAGAACACCCCCTATAAACATAATTTCCTTCTTGTGTGATTGGCGCACTGATTTTCCTTGAAGTCTGCACTAAGACATTAATTTTTGACATCCTCTGCAACAAAAATCTAATTTTTAGTAAGATATTCCCAATAGGAAATCATGTCTAAAGGGATGCTGATCCTGCAACTTTCCTCATTAGAGCCCTTCAGGTGCATAGCTGGTTGAATATTATGAAACCACTCCCATTAGACTCACTGAGAACATGGATACAGACAAACACACAGGAATTTCTTTAATATAACGAAAAGGTAGAAATCTGCAACAAAGTTTGTCAAAATCCTTGCACTGTACATAAATCACCCAGTGGGGAATGTTTTTTTCTCAACAAAAGAGTTACTCTTTGATTAAAATATCAAGACACCAATTCATTAGGGGAAAAAAATGTCATGTTCTATTATGCTGAAAGAAACCCTCATGTTTCTACTGTTCCATCCTAGCAGTGGGTAGGCAGCCATGTGATTTGAGCCTGCATATCAGATTATTTATTTATTCACTGAATTGCTTGTCTCCCTACGTCCATTGCACTGTCTTTCAAAAAACTGTGCAGAAACTTTTCATTGTGTGTTGAGGTGCATGGTGGGCCCATTCAAAATGAACATCATTGATGTGCATGCATTCTGCTGTAAAAATCCAGTCAGTGTTGGATAAAGTACGAAAGGGTTTAAACCCCTGTTATTTTTTTTTTCTTTATCCTGTTAAGAAGGTTTCCCTTCATTTCTTGTCCTGGGGATGCAATAGAAGGTTAGGGGAAATCTTTACAAGGTGAAGCAACTTTCTCTTCTAGACAACTATCACCAGGTGTTGTGTCCCCATTGTAATATTTTCCCCAAACACTTGTTCTGGTCACAACTTTCTCTCACTTTTTTTTTTTTTTAGGTAACAATGGCCACCAGGACAAATAGAGAGGGTGAACCTCCTCAGCAAGGCAAAGACAGCTATATAAAATTATTTATAAATAAATAATTGAAAATTGAATCCTTCCATACTAAATTTTGGGCTAAACATAAAATTGAATCCATGACACATCTTGCACTGCATTATGGTACCCCTAGTACTATTAAATAAAACCTTAGAATAGAAAACCTTAGGAAACAATAGAGCATTAGCTATAATTTCCCTTCAAAAAATGCTAAGGCCACATATGAGAGTAACTAAATCTGTTGCACACCAACACAAATCAGTCAAAATTTAAACAGATATCCACCAGCTGATCTTCTCTTGCATTCTTTTAACATGCCCCCACCCCCACTATACAAAATGCTATACTATTATACATGTAACGAGCCCCTTTGCTCGCTCGGTTCCACTCTCCCGAAACTTCTCTGCTGCTATAGAATCAGATTGCAGATCGCAACATCTGATTGCTCGGTCATCCAATGCTCCGTGATTAGAACTACAGCTATGTGCCATTCTAACCCAGTTGTGATAGCTCAGAACAAACACCAGGCAGGCTGTATGTAAGTTCAACCAGGAATCCCCTTTATTGCAAAATACAGGCTTTTTTATACACTAAAAGAGGAGGTGCAGACCTCCTGCTCATATTACTCTAACAATACAGCTGTAACCTAATTAACCTAATTAACATGAGCTAATTAACTAATCCCTTTAGACAGCCTAGATGACTCAGACATGACCTTTAGGCCAAACTGGCAATCTTGTAGTTCAGAAAATCCAATCAACATTATCACAATAGCAGAGTTAATTAAACACAAACCACAATGGGGATCTAATGACTCTTAGATCCCATACTAGAGACTTATTTACAATACACATTTTAGCAGACAACAGACAGGTAGCTGGAATTGATGACATTAGCATTTAACAGTAGGAGTCCCAACGGTATGAATCAGTCACTATTCCAATATGGCAAATCCAGGGTCCCCAGAGTCTGTGTGTCCTGGGGGACCAGGACCCAAAACCAACAGTAATATCACCTCGAGGGTCCCCAGGCATACAGCTCACAAAGAGCACTGTTCCCCCAAATGCCAGGGCCCACGATCGATCAGCAAGAGGCTAGCATACAGTCCCCTCCAAAAGTCTCTCTCCCGGCTAGGTCTGTCACATTTCTCCCCTTTCGGCAGGAAACTAACACAGGAGGAGACCCCAGACGGGTTGACTCCGAAGTTAGTCAGTAGTTCCAGTCCTCTAATGCCTGTACCCACACAGTACCCCAAACAAATTGTTCCAAACAAAGCATTACTCACCCAGCCAACCTCTGCCTCTCTCAGAGAACATATCTGCCGCTGGGGAGAGGCCTGGACTGGCCCTTCTCCCTGGAGTCCTTTCTGCCGCTGGAGAGAAGACAGGGTGTCTGGGCTTACTCCGTCATGCTGTTGGGGATCTGGGCCGACTGCCCAGCATCCCTGGGGTATACAGGTGGAGACTGAAGTCCCATCCACCTTCACAGGAAATCCATCCTCTGTTAGTTGAGGGCAGAGGCCAGCAGTACTCGGCCCTGTTGCCAGCCCTTCTGCTGGAAACCCCACACCATCTGTTCCGGCTAACTGTTGGGGAGGGACAACACACACCTCCTCTCCCTTCTCCCCCTGTATCTGCTGCTGGGAAGTGATTGCCACCTTCTCACCCTGAGCCTCCGAAACTGCCACAGGTGTGGGGCAGAGGTCTTGGACCCTCTGTCCGGTTGCCAGCGCTTCAGCTGGGGTAGTTCCTTGTAACTTCACAGATACTTCTGTTGGTGCTGGGCAGAGCACAGTGAAGTTTGGCCCAACACCAGGTTGTTCTTCCTCAGCAGAAAAGTCTATCAAATCCCCTGTCTCTGCAACTGGTGTCTGGGGATAAAGGTTCACCATCTCCTCTCCGTGGAACCCAGAAGATGCTATCAGTGCTGGGCAGAGCACACTGAAGTTTGGCCCTAATAACAGCTCTTCTTCTGCTGGAGGCTCACCAGGTTGTTCTTCCTCAGCAGAAAAGTCAATCAAATCCCCTGTCTCTGCAACTGGTGTCTGGGGATAAAGGTTCACCATCTCCTCTCCGTGGAACCCAGAAGATGCTATCAGTGCTGGGAAGAGGTTAGCAGAGCTCTGCCCTGTTGTCAGCACTTCAGGTTTGGGGACGGCAATCTTTAGATTTTCCACTGCCAATTCTCTGGCATTCTGCTGGACAGGCACATTCCTCCATCCAAGATCATCCAATGCAGAAACAGGTTCATCAAGGTCAGTCAGCACTTGCTGCATCTGCTATAAGACCTCCGCCTCCATAGCTGCGGGGGCAGGTTGGCAAAGCACACTGTTACTCTGCCACATTGTCAACTCTTCAGCCAGGATTTCAGAGTTGTCAACTGGTATTTCCTGATAGTCCCAGGCAAAGGGAGCCCCACCCTGCTGCTGAACAGAGTCTAACAGCTGTTTGTAGGCGATCTCCAGCTCCCATTCCTCAATGGCCAGAAACTCCAAATCTTCCTGTGCCCAGTGCACTTCTGAGACATTCAGTCTTCGCTCTCTGTGCTCCATTATTTCCTCCAAACGCCACTCCCGATCACTCCCAAAGTCAGGGTCCCTGGACAGCCTCCAGTATAACAATCCCAGGCCATCGTAGTCAAAGCCTTCCAGCTCATATTACTCTAACAATACAGCTGTAACCTAATTAACCTAATTAACATGAGCTAATTAACTAATCCCTTTAGACAGCCTAGATGACTCAGACATGACCTTTAGGCTAGACTGGCCGTCTTGTAGTTCAGAAAATCCAATCAACATTATCACAATAGCAGAGTTAATTAAACACAAACCACAATGGGGATCTAATGACTCTTAGATCCCATACTAGAGACTTATTTACAATACACATTTTAGCAGACAACAGACAGGTAGCTGGAATTGATGACATTAGCATTTAACAGTAGGAGTCCCAACGGTATGAATCAGTCACTATTCCAATATGGCAAATCCAGGGTCCCCAGAGTCTGTGTGTCCTGGGGGACCAGGACCCGAACCAACAGTAATATCACCTCAAGGGTCCCCAGGCATACAGCTCACAAAGAGCACCGTTCCCCCAAATGCCAGGGCCCACGATCGATCGGCAAGAGGCTAGCATACAGTCCCCTCCAAAAGTCTCTCTCCCGGCTAGGTCTGTCACAATAAAAGCCAGTACAACAATCATATGGGCTAGTAACCCAACTTCTTGGGTTAAAGCCTAGTACACATGGGCCAAATGTGGAACTGCATCGGCCATTCGGCCGGCTTTTGTCAAAGGGGCATGACTGAAAAAGGTCTGCCAATGGGCTCCTGATCAGTGCTTTCAGGCAGTGGCTCAGAGCACTGACTGGAGTGCTCTGGTGGGGCGTGGGGGGGCACCCCCCTTGTCAGAATACAATAGAACAGCGGGGAGATCGTTGTACTAACATTAGATAGTTAGTACAGCGACTCCGACCGACTCAGACCCGCTGGGTTGAAAAAAAACTAGTAATGCGTACTAGGCTATATACAGTATCCCCGTCTAACCATGTACGTTCAAAATGTTAATCTAGAAGCTCCAGCATTTCTTTTACAGAAGAAAAGACATCTAGTGCAGGAAGGCCCCTTTGGATTTTTTTTTTTTAATTCTTCCTAATAAGTGGTAAACAAAGGTTTTTTTGTACCTTTTTTTATGTACACTTTTATTTGAATTGACAGAATAATTTATTTACCCTATGGATGCATTAACAGCTTTCTTGGATCAGGGTGGCAACTCGAGGGGTATGCTTATTGCATATAAACCTAAGGTTCTCTGCATCACCATTTTGGACAGAGATGGGTAAAGGGTCCAGTACTCATAAATACCAACATCTTTTCATGTCAGCTCAATTTTTTAAGTGAGTTTTTTTGGTGTAAGTTGTACAGAATTAACACACATTTTTATTATTTTAATGAACATAACAGTGCATGAAAATGAACAGAAATTTGGACATGCTTCATTTTTGAAACCACAACACAACACACTATGAAGATCTGAACTGTCTCATTCAATAACATTGCTTCTTAAATGACAAGTGCATGCCTTTGTTCTACAATGCCATTCAAGAAGCAATGTGGAAAAAAAAAGGTGAAAGGAATATATGCTGGTATCGGCATAACCTGCAATTTGAAGCCTTTCAGACATTGGAAAATACCACATTCTCTATACATTCCCTATGCTGTTGTTTACCGAAAAGAACAAGAACAGACTTCAGACAGACAAAGGAAAAAAAAAAAAAAACAGTTCTCAGAAGCTGGAAGATTACAGATATTAAACCATATGTTTGGCCAGGTTAACTGGCAGGTGGGTGGATATTTGAGGATATTTATCAGCTGCAAATCAGCCTGATCCAAATAAAATGTTTATCCTGGAGGATCGATTTTTTCATCTGTAAAAACAATTGATATAACGAATTATAGCCCAGACTATTTTTATAAAGTGCTCATATTAGGATTAAAGTAGAGTTCCAGCGCAACACTAACTTAGACGTGTTTCCTTTAAAGGGGTTGTAAAGGTAAAAATTTTTTCACCTTAATGCATTCTATGCATTAAGGTGAAAAAACTTTTGACAGTACCGCCGCCCCCAGCCCCCCCGTTTTACTTACCTGACGCCTCGAATCTTCGCTGCTCGTCCTCGTCATCTTCATTGCAGCTCAGCCTGGTCGCTGATTGGCTGCAGTGGATGGATTGAAAGCAGCGCAGCCATTGGCTCGCGCTGCTGTCAATCACATCCGATGACGCGGCGCGCCGGGGGGCGGGGCCGAGTGATACAGCGAGCGGCTATAGCCGCCGGCTGTATCAAGGGAGCGCGCCCGCAAGCACTCACCACCATGCGAGGGAGCTCGCATTAAGGTGGTAAATGCTTGCGGGGAGGAGCTGAGACAGCCGCCGAGGGACCCCAGAAGACCAGGTTCGGGGCCACTCTGTGCAGAACGAGCTGCACAGTGAAGGTAAGTATAACATGTTTGTTATTTAAAAAAAAAATAAAAAATACCTTTACAACCCCTTTAACCTCCTGTTACCTATCCTGCCTAACCTGTATAAAAACAATCTGTATACTTACCTATTTTTAGTTTGTTCCAAATCCGGTCGCCTAATCCCCTGAGTCAGTGAATGGTGGCTGCAGGGGGAAGGAAGGAGTACTTGACAATGACTGGGAGTTCTGGGAGTCACGATTCATAGCCACCCAAGTCCCAGCTATTGTCAGTGCTCCTTCCTCTCTCGTGCAGCTGCCGCTCACTGACACAGGGGAGTCGACAGCTGTGGAATTACATGATAGGTAAAAAATGGGTAATTACACAGGTTAAAGGGGTTATAAAACCTCCCGGTTTTTCACCTTAATGCGCCAGCCCCTTGTTTTACTCACTTGAGCCCGTTCGTTCCCACTCCAGAGACATGCACACCCTCTCTGGCCGGTGTCTTGGCTCTTGATTGGATAGATTGATAGCAGCACAGCCATTGGCTCCTGCTGCTGTCAATCAATTCCAATGACGCGAGGGCGGTGCTGAGTTCTGCTGCCTGTGCCTATGGACGCAGCAGCAGGACACGGGAGCACGTCCGCACGTGTGCCCCGAAGGAGAGAGCTTCTCCGACGGGGAGGAGCCAGGAGCGCCACGGAGGGACCCCAGAAGAGGAGGATTGGGGCCACTCTATGCAAAACCAACTGCACAGAGGAGGTAAATATAACATGTTTGTTATTTTAAAAGAAAAGAAAAGGGAACCTTTAGTGTCCGTTTAAGCCGGATATGTAGCAGATGTCATTCTATTTTAAAATATATAAATGTATACATTTTCTTCATATTATTAGTAAACTCGTATTATATTAGTATACATAACACCATTAAATATTTAAATATAGTCATACATACTGTATAAAATATACATATACAATATATCCACAAGTGTTGCTGATTTTGAGATCAAAACACAGTTATTTTTTAAGTGGCTTCTCAGTGTGCCATTTCATTGGTAGTGATGATAAATGATCAAATCAAAAGAATGAAAGATTGAGAAAACCACGGAATTTAGGAATCCAATCATAATTTATAAATGGCACTATGTTCTGCATTTCATAGAAACATAGAAAAGTGACAGCAGAAAAAGACCATCAAGTCTGCCCATTTTTTTTTAGTTTTTTTTTTTGTTTACTTTATTGTCTGACTATAGATCTATGTTTGTCCCAAGCATGTTTGAAGCCCTTTACTGTTGACTGTCTCACTACCTCTGTGAATTTATTCCAAGTATCAACTACCCTTTCAGTAAAATATTACTTTATAAGATTAGTTTTGAACTTTCCTCCAGTTAGTTTGAGGTCATGTCACCGTTTTCTTAAAGTGGATGTAAACCCGAAAATAGTTTTTTTTTTTTTATGTCATAGTGTAGAGTATAAGATTTCCTATCATTTGAGCCCAGTCTTGCCACAAAGAGTTAATCCAGCTCTGAGCAATCCTCTTTTATTGTTCAGTGAGATAAAACTTGACTAACAGAGAAAAACTTTGTCAAATCCTCCCCCTTGCTGTGAGTGACAGGTGATTTACAAATCTCATGGACTAGCCTAAGACATGCATTATTTTTTAATTCCCACCCCCACTTCTTTCTTCAGCAGCTCTGCAAGGATTGGCTGTTCCACACCTCAGCATGATTTGGCATGCTGAAGTCATGTGGTTACTTTCCTGTATTTTCACTGGATGTTAGAGATCATAGCAGAAGTTCAGTGTAAGAAATATACACACGAGAAAATGCATATTGACAAGGGGAGTGTCTCATAACAGACAGAGGGGAGACATTTGACAGGTAAAGATACATGCAGGAGGCATGTATATCCTATAGATAACCCCTATGACAGTAATTTAGAAAGGATGACATTGGGTTTACATCCACTTTAATTTTGGAAAAAACTGCCCTCCTGTACCTTATTTACCCCCTTGAAGTATTTAAAGGTTTCAATCATGTCTCCCCTTTCCCTTCTTTTCTCCAGACTGTACATATTAAGTTCCTGGAGTCACTCTGAATATGTTTTATCCCCCCAAACCTTTTACCATTTTTCTTACCCATCTCTGGATTCATTCTATTTTATCAATATCTTTCTGAGTTGAGGATTTCACTGTTAAGCATGTCAGTTTTCAGATTTTACCTATTTTGCATCAAATTTAGTTTTTTTTTTCAGCTGATCTCCAGGCACATATACAGTAAAAGACAAAAATCAACACAGCTAGGTATTCATTAATACAATAATATACTGTATGTATTTTGTATCTAATGCAACTATTGTATGTACATGAATTTGACTTGGCATCTGCCTCTTGCAGTCTTTTATACAGCAGCACTCAGACTGGGAGGGGTGAGGGCAGCCTGGGAACCAATAAGGTGTGTTGCATACAAATATTCTGTTTTTAACTTACATTTATGGATTGGTGGGGGTCGCATACTTATTCCCACGCTGATTTTGGGTAGATATTATGTGGATGTGGACCCTCACCTCCCATGGGTGTTATTGTTGTCATTTTGCAGGTCTATTGGAATCACAGTATACATTTATTTATTAAAGGTAATTTTAAAAAATAAAAAATATATTTTTAATTTAATTTAATTTTTTATCTTTATTTTCCATTTTATTTTATTTCATTTTTATATTATCTTTAATACATTTTTTCATGTTGAGTTTTAATTAATTTTATATATATGTATTAATATATGTATATATAGTTTAGTTTATTTAATCTAGATTGGGCGATCTGCTCATCCTTCCCCACACACATGAAGAGATTGGTAGACACGATTTTATATATATATTATGAAGTGAGGGATTGGTTCAACTGCGCTGTTTCAGTTAGTTGGATTAATGTGTCATTTATTTGTGTCTCTGCGATATATATATGCTATTGATTATTATTTATATGTACCAGTGATGGATAAGGTGCAGCGTCCTCTAACCTCCGACCTGGGCAATTAATTACTGATTTTATGCAAATGTCACCACTTCTTACTTATAAACTGTATATTGAGATGCATTTTAGGTGTGGACTAGCATAGTCTAACAATAAGATGTATTTTATTTGCAGATTAGCATAATTTTAGCCAGCTACAAGCCATTTGGATTAGTAGTAATGTTATATCTGTAGCCCAGCACTAGAGTGTCCGCGGACCACGGCAAGATGGCCACCGTCACTATATACTGATGATGACATGTATGTCCTGTGTCGAAGACGTGTAGGGGAGTGGCCAGGACGGAGTGTTAGGCAGCGACCGCTGCCAGTGTTGGGATGGACGCCATATCCTCACTGCTGTACCTATATACATGCTTGTTATAGGGTGGTGCACTGACGCACCCTGGAAATGTGAGTACCCCCTCTTGGGGTGAGTGTTTTTTATCTGGTTTGGTATAAATAATTTAAAACGTATTATGCTATATGGTTCTTTCTTCTCATCCATTAACTATTCTCATGCTGGAGCCTGTGATTCTGGAATTTGTACAGAGCCCGGGGTGGCTCAAAAGTGTTTTCTGACTTTGTCTAGTGACTTAGTCACAGACTCTGAGGTGAGCGTATTACCTTGGGGGGCCACCTGTTTGCACCATCGCATGATCTGGGGCACGTGGAGATTTAAGCATGTTTTGAATAGACCACCGTTGAAGATCTTATACAAGCACTTTATTATCTATGCGCAGGACTGTTTACATGCTCAATATATTCATGTAGTTCCTTAGGATATATTATGTAATTGCATTGTGTGGCACTTAGCACTTTACAGTTTGTTTGGCACATGGCACTTTTTGGTATTTGTTTTCTCTTATGATGTATGTTTAAAGCGAATGTGGTTTATGTTTGCTGTATTTTCCTATGCACTTTATATTTATTAATATTTATTATTTTTGTGATTATATTTAATTAATTAGTGTTGGATAAGCTTTCACATATTTTGGATCCACAATTCGTAGTGTCATCACATGGGCACATGTAGCACACTCTAGCGCATCACTTTATTTATTGATTTGCTATCCACACGCAATATGAGACGTGGTTTTTGTATGCGGATGAGTAGTGCTTATACTTAGCATTGGATTCAGTGTGGCTCGTAGGATTTTTTTCTTTCAGATGACCTTATCCTGCTGCCATTTTACTGTCTAGTCAGTAGGTGCAAAGTAGTAATACTTCTTTGAGCTGGTTCATGTTTGCCCGCAATCCACAGCCAGATACATGTCCAGCTTGTCACCAAAGAGTGTGTTTCAAGCAAACAATTACCAGCACAATCCATCATTAGATACAAACTTCTTTATTGCATAAGGCCTCATGCACATCAAGTATTTGCCCAGCCCCTCTGAACACATTTAAAAAACGCTTCTAAAGCTGCATTTTGCAAATGCGAATAGGCGCGTTTAGACATGTCAAGCATTTGGGCATTCATTCTATTGGTCACAATATGAATTTATTCTGGCGATTGAAATGAATGAATGCTCAAGTGCTAAACGTGCCTAGTGTTTAGACACATTTAGATACGTCAAGCGTTTTTTTTTTCAGCTCAAATGCTCCTCTCCTGAACGTGCAAGTGATGTTTATTTTCAGCTTCTAATGCCCCTCTTCTAATATGCTTGCAAATGCCTATGTGTGTGTTGCCATGTGGTTAACAGAGGGGCATTCAGAGGCTGGAGAAAAAGTAAAACAGCCCTAAAAGCGGTGTCTTTTAACCATTTAAGGACCAAGCCTATTTCTGATACTTGTTTACAAGTTAAAATCAGTATTTTTTGTAGAAAATTACTTAGAGCCCCCAAACATTATATATATATATATATATATATATATATAAATATTTTTTAGCAAAGACTCTGGAGAATAAAATGGCAGTTATTGCAATATTTTATGTCACACAATATTTGCGCAGCAGTGTTATAAATGCAAATTTTTTGTAAAAAATACACTTCACTACATTAAAAAAAAAAAAAACTAAATGGTAAAGTTAGCACAATTTTTTGTATATTGTGAAAGATGATGTTAGGCTGAGTAAATAGATACCTAACAAGTTACGGTTTAAAATTGTGCATACTCGTGGAATGGTGACAAACTACGGTACCTAAAAATCACCATAGCCTATTTTTAAAAATGTTTAACCAGTTACCAGTTTAGAGTTACAGAGGAGGTCTTTTGTTGAATTATTGCTCTCGCTCTGATGATCACAGCGATACCTCACATGTGTGATTTGAACACTGTTCTCATTTGCAGGTATGACTTATGTGTGCATTTTTTTGGTGCGTGAGCAAGTGGGGACGAGGGCACTTTCACATTTTTACATTTTTTTCTTATTAATTTTAGGTTATTATTTTTTTTTACACTGTCTCTTTAAAAGACAAAAAAAATCTGATCACTTTTATTGCTGTTACAAGGAATGTAAACATCCCTTGTGACAGTAATAGGCAGCGACAGGTACTCTTTATGAAGGGATCTGGGGTCTAAAAGACCCCAAATCCCTCCTTTGAACTTAAAAGTATTCAAAACGTCAAAATTGATGTTTTGGAATTCTTTGGATTTTTTAAATCGGCGCCATTGGCATCCGAGTACACTGGAAATTATGTTGTGAAGTCGCTTCCGGGTTACTACATCGGAGACACAATCAAAGCCAATTCCAGATTTGTTCGGGGACTCCGGCCAGCCGGTGGACGTGCCGGCTGGTCGTTTGGGTCTTCCGGTGGGATGGGAGACCCGGGAGAAGCTGCGGGAGAGGCGGAGGGGGAATGTCCCCTCCTGCTCCTTGTGATAATGGGTGAGAGGCTGCTGAGCCACATCAGTTGTTATTATCAGAAAGCCGGCAGCCAGCTCTAAAAAACGGTACCGGTACCAGGGTAAAGCCTGCTGCTGCTGCTGCAGGCTTTACCCTGCTACACAACCACTTCCTCAAACGTACAGGTACCTCATTTCATGTGAAGTGGTTAAACCCAGTGTGCACAAGGCCTTAAAATAGGGTACATACTAATAGAGTAATCTCCTAAAATGTGAATCTAAATTTTAAATGTAAATTCCCTTCTTTCCTCAGAGAACAAACTGAAACCAGCAGTTATCAGTCTAGAAATCATGATATCCACATCATTTTTAACTCTCAATTAAAAAAGTCACAACATGATACAATAAAAATCATGACAATAAGATCCTAAGAATTTTAATTGTTTTATCTCATCTTTAACCACTTCAATAAAGGGCACTTAAGCACCTTCCCGATCAGACCAATTTTCAGCTTTCAGTACTCTCACACTTTGAATGACAATTACTCTGTCATGCTACACTGTATCCAAACAAATTTTTTATCATTTTTTTCTCACAATTAGAGCTTTCTTTTGGTGGTATTTAATTACAGCTGGGTTTTTTATTTTTTGCGATATAAGCAAAAAGAGAGCGAAAATTTTGAAAAAAAAAACACTTTTTTTTAGTTTCTATTGTAAAATTTTGCAAATAAGACATTTTTCTTCATAAATTTGGGCCAAAATTTATACTGCTACATATCTTTGGTAAAAATAACCCAAATTAGTGGATATTATTTAGTCTGCGTGAAAGTTCTTGATACACTAACAATCAAGGAAAGTACAAATACCCCCCAAATGACCCCTTTTTGGAAAGTAGACAATCCAAGGTATTTAGTAAGAGGCATGGTGAGTTTTTTGAAGTTGTAATTTTTTCCCACAATTCTTGGGAAAATGAAGACTTTTTTTTACACAAACTTATTGTATTGACAGGTTATTTCTTGAACACAGCATGCGCAACTACACCCAAAAGTACATTCTGCTAGTCCTCCTGAATAGGGATGAGCATCGAGTTGGAGTCGAACTCATGTGCGACTCGAACATCGGCTGTTCGCAAGTTCGCTGAACAGCGAACAATTTGGGGGGTTCGCGACATATTCGAATGCCACGGAACACCCTTTAAAAGTCTATGGGAGAAATCAAAAGTGCTAATTTTAAAGGCTTATATGCAAGTTATTGTCATAAAAAGTGTTTGGGGACCTGGGTCCTGCCCCAGGGGACATGGATCAATGCAAAAAAAGTATTTTTTCAGGAGCAGTGATTTTAATAATGCTTAAAGTCAAACAATAAAAGTGTAATATCCCTTTAAATTTCGTAGCTGGGGGTGTCTATATTATGCCTGTAAATGGGCGCATGTTTCCCGTGTTTAGAACAGTCTGACAGCAAAATGACATTTCAAAGGAAAAAAAGTCATTTAAAGCTACTCACGGCTATTGCATTGCCGGTCCGACAATACACATAGAATTTAATTGATAAAAACAGCATGGGAATTCCGCACAGGGGAACCCCGAACCAAAATTTTAAAAAAAAATGACGTGGGGGGTCCCCCTAAATTCCATACCAGGCCCTTCAGGTCTGGTATGGATATTAAGGGGAACCCCGCGCCAAAATTTAAAAAAAAAACGGCGTGGGGTCCCCCCAAAAATCCATACCAGACCCTTATCTGAGCACGCAATCTGGCAGGCCGCAGGAAAAGAGGGGGGACGCACCCCTGAACCATACCAGGCCACATGCCCTCAACATTGGGAGGGTGCTTTGGGGTAGCCCCCCAAAACACCTTGTCCCCATGTTGATGAGGACAAGGGCCTCATCCCCACAACCCTGGCCGGTGGTTGTGGGGGTCTGCGGGCGGGAGGGCTTATCGGAATCTGGAAGCCCTCTTTAACAAGGGGACCCCCAGATCTCGGCCCTCCCCCCTGTGTGAAATGGTAAGGGGGTACAAAAGTACCCCTACCATTTCACTAAAAAACTGCCAAAAATGTTAAAAATGACAAGAGACAGTTTTTGACAATTCCTTTATTTAAATGCTTCGTCTTTCTTCTATCTTCCTTCATCTTCTTCTGGTTCTTCTGGCTCTTCTGGTTCTTCCTCCGGTGTTCTCGTCCAGCATCTCCTCCGCTGCGTCTTCTTCCCTTTTTCTCCTCGGGCCGCTCCGCATCCATGATGGCATGGAGGGAGGCTCCCGCTCTTCTCTTCATCTTCTTCTCTTCTTCATCTTCTTCTCTTCTTCATCTTCTTCTCCGGGCCGCTCCGCATCCATGCTGGCATGGTGGGAGGCTCCCGATGTGTGACGCGTCTCCTCTTCTGACAGGTCTTAAATAATGGGGGGCGGGGCCACCCGGTGACCCCGCCCCCTCTGACGCACGGGACATGACAGGACTTCCCTGTGGCATTCCCCGTGACGTCACAGAGAAGTCCCGTCAAGTCACCGTGCGTCAGAGGGGGGCGGGGTCACCGGGTGGCCCCCCGTTATTTAAGAACTGTCAGAAGAGGAGACGCGTCACAAAGCGGGAGCTTCCCACCATGCCAGCATGGATGCGGAGCGGCTCGGAGAAGAAGATGAAGAAGTGAAGAAGATAAAGAAGAGAAGAAGAAAAGAAGATTAAGAAGAGAAGAAGATGAAGAGAAGAGCGGGAGCCTCCCTCCATGCCATCATGGATGCGAAGCGGCCCGAGGAGAAGAAGGGAAGAAGACGCCGCGGAGGAGATGCTGGACGAGAACACCGGAGGAAGAACCAGAAGAACCAGAAGAACCAGAAGAAGATGAAGGAAGATAGAAGAAAGAAGAAAGAAGAAGCATTTAAATAAAGGAATTGTCCAAAACTGTCTCTTGTCATTTTTAACATTTTTGACAATTTTTTAGTGAAATGGTAGGGGTGTACCCCCTTACCATTTCACACAGGGGGGGGCGGGATCTGGGGGTCCCCTTGCTAAAGGGGGCTTCCAGATTCCGATAAGCCCCCCACCCGCAGACCCCCACAACCACCGGCCAGGGTTGTGGGGATAAGGCCCTTGTCCTCATCAACATGGGGACAAGGTGTTTTGGGGGGCTACACCAAAGCACCCTCCCAATGTTGAGGGCATGTGGCCTGGTATGGTTCAGGAGGGGGGGGCTCTCTCGTCCCCCCCTCTTTTCCTGCGGCCTGCCAGGTTGGCCCCACATCAGGAACCCCCACATCATTTTTTTTTTTAAATTTTGGCCAGGGTTCCCCTTAATATCCATACCAGACCTGAAGGGCCTGGTATGGAATTTAGGGGGGCCCCCCCACGTCACTTTTAAAAAAAATTTTGGTTCGGGGTTCCCCTGTGGGGAATTCCCATGCCGTTTTTATCAATGAACTTCTATGTGTATTGTCGGACCGGCAATGCAATAGCCGCGGGTAGTTTTAAATGACTTTTTTTCCTTTGAAATGTCATTTTGCTGTCAGACTGTTCTAAACACAGGAAACCTGCGCCCCTTTACAGGCATACTATAGACATCCCCCAGGTACAAAATTTAAGGGGATATTACACTTTTATTGTTTGACTTTAAGCATTATTAAAATCACTGCTCCCGAAAAAACAGCCGTTTTTAAAACTTTTTTTTGCATTGATCCATGTCCCCTGGGGCAGGACCCGGGTCCCCAAACACTTTTTATGACAATAACTTGCATATAAGCCTTTAAAATTAGCACTTTTGATTATTCATGTTCGTGTCCCATAGACTTTAACGTTGTTCGCGTGTTCAAATGAACTTTTTTCCTGTTCGCATGTTCTGGTGAGAACCGAACAGGGGGGTGTTCGGCTCATCCCTACTCCTGAGTATGGCGATACCACACGTGTGAGACTTTTACACAGCCTAGCCACTTACAGAGGCCCAACATGCAGGGAGCACCTCCAGGCATTCTAGGAACAAAATTACACATATAATTTCATGACGACCTATCTCACTTTTGAAGACCCTGGAGCACCAGGACAATGGAAATAACCACAAAATGACCCCATTTTGGAAAGCAAACACCCCAACGTATATTCTATGAGGCATAATGAGTCTTTTGAACGTTTCATTTTTTTCCAGGAGTTTTCAGAAACGTGGGAAAAAAATGAAAACACATTTTTTTACACAAAGTTGTCCATTTATAAGATATTTTCAACACATAGCATGTACATAGCAAAAATGACACCCCAAAATACATTCTGCCACTCCTGAGTATGGCGATACCACATCTGTGAGACTTTTACACAGCCTGGCCACATACAGAGGCCCAACATTCAAATAGCACCTCCAGTCGTTCTAGGAGCATAAATTACACATATAATTTCCTGACTACCGCTCACATTTTTGAAGGCCCTTTATATTTCTAATACATAACATGTACATACCAAATAACAAAAGATTACCTGTTGTTTTAGTAGTGTAGCGGTCCACAGAGGAGAGCATCGGTCCAGGCAGCAGGCAGGGATGTGGTCAGCGACAGCACAAGCAATCGTCCAGGCAGCAGGCAGGAATACTGTCCATAGTTAGTACAGGCAGAGATACTGTCAGCGCAGCCAAAGCACTGGTCCAGGTAGCAGGCAGAGATGTCCAGGCAGAAATACTGTCTATAGTCAGTAGAGGCAGCAGGCCAAGATATGGTCAACACAGCCAAAGTATTGGTCCAGGCAGCAGAAAGAAACACAGTCCATAAAGTCCTGGGTCATTACAGGCAGCGATATGGTCAGCACAGCCAAAGTATTGGTCCAGGCAGCAGGAAGGAGCATCAAGCTTAGGGCCAAGGGGACAGGGGTAGAGGCTTCTCCCACCCAAATCTCTTTGAAGCTTCCGGGCTGTGTTCTGGGAACACAGAAAACCAAAAACTGATTTTCTCCCCCTGTGTACTGAAGTTGAAGGGCAAAAGATCAGTCCAAGAGGCAGGCAATAACATGGTCGATTTAACAGGCTGAGGTTGGTGCACGTGAAAGTCAGAAATGTGGTTAAAACGGCAGGCAAAGGCATCGTCGGTAAACAGGCTGAGTTTAGTGCACGTGGAAGTCAGAAACATAGTTAAAATGACAGGCAAAGGCATAGTCGGTAAACTGGCTGAGGTTGGTGCACGTGGAAGTCAGAAACGTGGTTAAAGCGGCAGGCAAAGACATTGTCGGTAAACAGGCCAGGGTCAGTTAACATGGAAGGTAGAAACATGGTGGCAGGCAAATGATGCACACAGGTAATTGAAATGGGGAAATGGCAGTCTGTTACTAATAAGGGAAACTAATCATGTGTGATCATTTTTGAAGCAATCATCCATACACAGGCCAGGTTGGGAGGGACATTGGGGAAAATAATAACTTGTATGTCTTCTAGCTCCTCCACTTGAGCATACACGACATTTCTTTTGGCGTCTTCTTCCGGATTCTGCGGGGGGAACGTTATAGGGAAAATGTTGCTCATGAAGTAGACTCACACTTCCTGGGGCGGGTCCTTGCTGGTAAATAAGGGCAATGACAATGTTTTCAATATATTTGAGGTAGGTGATGGGTTGGTTTTCGAGTGATTTTTGATAGCAGACAAATGAATTGAACATGGCCATATGAAACAGATGAAATGCAACTTTTTTATACCAATAATTGGACTTGCAGGTTGACAAATATGGTTGTAGCATCTGATCATTTAAATCCACCCCCCCATATACAGATTGTAGTCATGGACACATTCAGGCTTTACTACGGGGCCACGTCTTCTTTGAACCTCCACCAAGGTGTCATTGTGAATGGTAGTCATCATGTAAACATCCTCCTTGTCCCGCCACTTCATGACCAACACCTCCTCATTCCTCCTCATTCCTCATAAATGCGGCTTCCCCCTTTTGTAGCTGTTTTGATAGTAAATTCTGTGGGAAGTCCTTCCTATTTTTTCGGAAGGTACCGCAGGCCAGGGTTTTTTCACGATACAGGTGAGGAAAAGGGGCAAGCTGCTGTAGTAATTATCTACATATAAGTGGTAACCTTTTTTGAACAGGGGGTATGCAAGGTCCCACACAATTTTACCAACGGTTCCTATATATGTGGGGAACTCACGGGGATGGAGCTGGGAGTCTTTGCCCTCATAAATATGAAATGAGTACACGTATCCAGTAGCTTAATCACATCATTTATTCAATTTCACTCCGTACCTGGCTATCTTACTTGGGATATACTGCTTGATATGCAGCCGGTCAGTAAAGTGGATAAGGGATTCGTCTACACAAATACTTTGTTCGGGGATAAACACTTCAGAAAATCGTTTGGTAAAAGATTTTATTAGGGGGCGAAGCTTATATAATTTGTCATGGTTGAGATGATCTTGGGGAGGGCACTGCGAATTGTCATTGAAATGTAGGAAACGCATAATCATATCGTACTGTGTCCTGGACATAACAGAAGAATATATGGGCATGTGGTGGATGGGGTAGGTGGACCAGTAGGAATGCAGTTTGTTTTCCTTTGTAAGCCCTATATTAAAAGTAAGGCCCAAAAACAATTTGAATTCATCTAGTGTGAGATGTCGCCAATGGAACATACGGGCGTAGGACGAATTAGGGTTGGCAGCAATAAATTGCTCTGTATAGAGATTTGTTTAGTCCACCATGTACTGCAACAAATCTTCGGGGAAAAACAAATAGAAATAGTCCAAATGTGAAAAATTTGAAGTGTTGGGCTGCACACCTGGCTGTGCAGTGAAAAAGGGGATTGTAGCGGAACCTGAGTTGGCAGGCAACCATAAGGGATTTGCCAGGGCATCGGGAAGGTAGGACTGGGTCCGGATTCTTTGGGCTGGATGTGCAATTCCAGTATTTGTACTGGGCTCTTCTTCCTGGGGTCTGGCGCTGCTGGTGTTAGGCAGGTGTTCTGATCTTGGTCCTGATCTAGGTCCTGATCTCCTTACTCTTTTAGGAGGGGCGGTTTCCTCCGCTGACTCGGACTCCAATCCACTACCCTCCACTAGCTCGTATTCTGAACCAGAATCGGATAATGAGAGCTCCCTGCTGCTCTCATCATCCGACATGGTAAGGATGTTATATGCCTTCTCAGCTGTGTAAACTCTTTGGGATATGATGGTGGTACTTTTGGCGGGCCTGTGTGATGGAACTGACAGGTTACTGATGGCCTGTGACGGTACTTATGGTGGGATTGTGCGGCGGTAGTGATGGCGGGCCTGTGTGACAGATGGGCTATGAGAGATGGGCTGTCAGATCCAGATGGTACAGATGGCAGTACTGATGACATTACTAATAGCGGTACCGTTAGTGGTACTGATGGTGGCCTGTGTGACAGATGGGCTGTCAGATCCAGATGGTACTGATGGCGGTACCGATGGCAGCCTTTGTGACAGATGGGCTGTGACAGATGGGCTGTCAGATCCAGATGGTACCGATGGCAGTACTGATGGCGGTACTGATAGCGGTACCGTTAGTGGTACTGATGACGGCCTGTGTGACAGATGGGCTGTCAGATCCAGATGGTACCGATGGCAGTGCTGTTGGCAGTGGCTGTGCTGATGGCGATACTGATGGCGGTGCTGATGGCGGGCTGTGACAGATCCAGATGGGCTAAGCTGTGACAGGTTCTGATGGGCTGTGACAGGTTCTGATGGGCTGTGACAGATCCTGATGGGCTGTGACAGATTCTGATGGGCTGTGACAGATCCTGATGGGTTGTGACAGATCCTGATAGGCTGTGACAGGTTTTGATGGGCTGTAACAAGTTCTGATGGGCTGCGACAGGTTCTGATGGGCCGTGACAGATCCTGATGGGCGATGACAGGTTCTCTTTATTGGTGGGGGGGTGCGTGTTGTGCAGACAGTAAATGTAAAAAAAAGGTGTTTCACTCACTGAACAGATCTCTCCTTCTCTCTCCTCACACGATCGGTGTGTGAGGAGAGAGAAGGAGAGATCCCTGGAAACCACCACAATGTTTATACTTGTAACCAGCTGTGATTGGACACAGCCGATCAAGTGGGTAAACAGCCATTTCATTGGCTGTTTACCCTGATCGGGATAGGGCTATGTCCAAGGGACACGCGCCATCTCCAATCGGCACGCTGTGCCTCCCCGGCGACGCGCATTACGTGCGAGCCCGATTTGTTTTGACATGTGACCGGCTGTTATTGGACACAGCCGATCACATGGTAAACAGCCAATTTCATTGGCTGTTTACCCTGATCGGGGATGCGCTGTGTCCGAGGGGCAAGCGCCATCCCCGATCGCCGTGGTGCGCGCCCCCGATCGCTGTGGTGACGCCCAGTCAGGATTTTCAAACCACTTTGCCGCCGTCATTTTGTAATAGGGCGGGCAGCAAGTGGTTAAAAAAGCTAAGGATGTCATATATAAGAATTGATTACAACACTAAAAGGATAAAAGGCTGAGGGCAGAGAAAGGACTTCTACAGTCTATAACTGTAATGCCCTGTACACACGGTTGGACATTGATCGGACATTCCGACAACAAAATCCATGGATTTTTTCCGACAGATGTTGGCTCAAACTTGTTTTGCATGCACACAGTCGCATAAAGTTGTCGGAATTTCAGTGCTTGTGGGTTTGTATCTGTTCTTCAGTGCGTGCAGCGAGTTCCCATTGACTTGTCATTGTGTTCTTTTTCGTTCATTACTGATTTTCAGGTCGCTCTTGCTGTTCTTCAGTGCGTTCTGTTACTTAGTTCTGAGCAGCCGACCATTTTCTAGCCATGTTGCGTATACATACTCATCGTAGAGTTCGTGCTGTGCAGGGGCTTGGTGTTGGGGTCCTTACTTTGATACAAGCCCAGTCTCCATGAACAGGGAGAGGAGGAGTTCATGGACCAAGAATTGGTTGCTCCAGTGTGACCAGTTCTGTCACATGCCTTTGCTCTGTGAGATCCGTGAGAATAATCCTGATGATTTCAGGAACTTTCTCCGAATGACGGACCCCGTATTTCACAGTTTGTTGGCTTTGCTGACCCCCTATATCAGCAGGCAGGATACCTGCATGAGGCAAGCCATCACTCCGAAGCAGAGGCTAGTCGCCACCCTGTGGTACTTGGCGACGGGGAGAAGCCTGCAGGACCTTAAGTTCTCGACAGGCATCTCCCCCCAGGCTCTGGGGTTCATTATCCCAGAGACCTGTTCTGCCATCATCCAGGTCCTGCAGAAGGAGTATATTAAGGTAAGATTTTTTATCCTTTAACATCACATTTTATTGTATTTAATGTTTGTCAATATATTGTTTTTCTTTCCTCATTCCCTAATTACCATGATTGTAATATGCTGTAAATGTCCCCTTTGTCCTCATGCATACTGGAATTTTAGGTATTTTTTTTTTGTCCTTCATACATATTTTCCTTCACTTACCTCCCCAGCATGGTCTCCTGGCCCTATATCCACCTAATTTACTCAATTAACTATGTATTTTGTCAGCTCCATAGTAGAGTGCCAGAGGTTTTTTTTGGGGGGTCCAAAAATCATTTGGAACCCTCCCTCCCCCCAACTGCTAACTCAGCTCATACCAATACTCTATCTGCTGACTTTGCCAAACCCATACACACTATACCCACCTCTTTTGTGGTCAGATTTATGGATGAATTTCCCAAAGCATGTAGTGCAAGGGCCTGGCTGAATACTTTCAAATGGTACTGTTTAAAGTTTTTGTATCCTATTATTATCTTGATAGGTAATTGCAGAATCTAAACATTTTCTAAAATGTGTACAGTGTGTATTTATCTCTTTGTATTATGACACTTCTTACCTGTCCAGTGGGCTGCCAATAGTGTAAGTAAGGAGGGGCTGGCCAAAGTAACACACATTATTTAGGCATTCATCTCTCAATGAAGTGGAGAGGGTTACCTGTCCAAAACATCTCCCCCCATTAAATTTATCAAATGGCCCATGAGAGGGGGGGAGATCTGATAGGTGGACCTTAGACCTTTGTCTTTAAATACTCCCTAAAACAAATGTTATACTGATTTTGGCCAAGAATGTTTGTGTCTAATCTGCTTTCCATGTTTATGTGCAAAATTATTAATATTTTTTTCTTGTTTGACTCCACAGTTTCCTTCCAACCCACAGGAATGGCAGACTGTGGCCTCCTACTTTGCCCAGTGGTGGGACTTTCCTAACTGCAGAGGGGCTATTGATGGGAAACACGTCCACATCGTCCCACCACTCAACTCGGGGACGTACTATTACAACTAAAAGAGTTCAATAGTATTGTGATGTTGGCGGTGGTGTCGGCTACTTATGAGTTCCTGTATGTGGACGTGGGGAAGAATGGCTGGAAGTCAGATGGTGGAGTCATCGCCCACACAGAGTTCTACAGGCGTCTCCAGAATGGCAGCTTGGACTTGCCACCTCCAGAAGACAATGCGGAAGGACTCCCATTCGTCTTCGTTGTGGATGAAGCGTTTGCGTTGGAGGACCATCTTATGCGGCCATTCCCTATGAGGACCCTCACCCCGGACCAGAGGGTTTTTAATTACCGGTTGGAATAATGGCCAGCCGGTTCCGCCTATTTCTTACACCCATACACATGGCGGAGTATAAACTTAATCACATCATCCTGGCTTGCTGTGTTCTCCACAACTTTTTAAGGAGAAATTCTGTGAATTATGTTGGCTCAGTTGGGCTTGAAGCCAGAGTTATGAATCTCAATGAACCAACCCTGACGGCGCTTGAAGCTGGCCGTCTTGGCTTGCCCTCCCTGAATGCCCGTGAGGTCCGTCTAAGATACATGGAATACTTTGCGGGTAGGGGGGCCATCAATATGCCAGACAATGTCTGAGACGTTTTTTAAATAAAAACATTTTTTTAACAGAAAAATTATTTGCTTACATTTACTGCTTGTGTTTCTTTTAGCTGACCATTACTGAAATTTGGGCAGTCCTGAAAATGGCATGATTCAGCAAAATGCGAAAGCACTGTTGTGTGTTATTTACTAAAGGCAAAGACACTTTGCACTCCAAGTGCACTTGAGACTGCACTGAAACTGCACTTGTAGTGCAAAGTGGATTTGCCCTTAGGAAATAACATCCATTGGAAGTGAAAACACAATTTTTCACACAAAAAAAGTTTAGGAGCATTGAAAGAAGAAGCCACACATTGTTGATTATCAATATTTTTAATACAAGCACAATCACATGTGCATTTATAAAAGGTTTTTAAAACAAACCAACATGCTTGTTGTATAAAATATCTGTAGGTGACATTAATAGTACAAGTAGAAATGTCCTTTTAAGGTAAAACAAGCATGTTTAAAACCAACAAGAAATACCCAAATCTGGAACTTACAAAGTTCAACTTTTGTAGAAAGTGAAGGCAATATCAGACATGAGTATTTATAAACTGTGTTTGATATTGCGTTCAGCAGATGGGATGAAGTCACCCCTTGAAAAGCCAAATTTTGAAGATGCACACAAATTGCCGAATGACAACATGTGCTAGCTGCCATCATGGGGGATCAAGGGACGTGTTTTGTGGGTGCAACCCCTTCCTCTCAGCTACTTTATTATTGAGGAAGGGGTTGCACCCACAAAACACATACATTGATCTCCCCTGATGGCAGATAGCACATGTTGACACACTGTGTGCATCTTCCAAATTTGGCTTTTCAAGAATATATTTAAAAATGTGTAAAAAATTTTCAGGAAAAAAAGCCAACAAAATTAGGGATTTCATGGGGTTTTAAACTCTCCCTAAAACATCAATGATGTTCTTCATTTTGTTTTGAACATCATTGATGTTTTGCTTGATGTTTTCCAAGTCACTATTACACCCCATGATCTCCCCGATCAGGATCTGGGCACTTTCACTGTTGAAATGACCTTCATCCACAACATCACGATCACCTAAAAATATAGAAACAAAAACACACCATGTATTATAAATATGCCGGCATCCATCTCTTACCCGAGCCTGTGGTCGCAGACACTCACCTGTTGTGGTGACAATTTCCACCATGTCTCCCTCCTCCTCCTCCTGTAGGCTTTGTGGCATTTGGGGGGGGTCTGTTGTCTCCTCTGATGAGTGGTGTCCTCCGAGTCTTTTCTCCCCTATGTAAAAAAAATAGGTATACTTAGCACACAGATATTTTATGGCAGAAATAGGAATATGAAACATTGCTTGGAAGTGGTGTACAATTGTCTATTTTGACAGAGTTCCAAGATGAAGAAATATTTTTTTCCTTTGTCAAGCTTGATTACTTACCTGTTTTGTACAAGCTTCACAGATGGAGTCACCCCTATAGTATACACTGGAGCACCTGTGTGGGCCCCCTAAAAAAAGGGTGTTCTGGTGTCCCACACTAGTGCTCCAGCGTCCAGATGTGTAAACAGCTGCTGAGTGTCCTCTCCTTACACAGAATCTAGTTTGCATTTCATTCTAGTTACAAACCCATCTAGACAACAAAATTATTTTAAGAGAAGTAGGCCAGAAAAAATGTATTGAAATGCATCCGGCCAAAACATTGTGTTTGATTGGCTGAACGAACAATGTTTCCTACAAACGAATAATGTGCCCATGAACATGAAAGTTGCCATTTTAAACTGTACAACAGTAAAGAAAAGCACATGGAGCAGCACGAACGTAATAGAAATAAAGAATAGGAAGACAGGACAACTACTTACTTTTTTGCAGCACTCTCCTGATCCTTCTATACTGATCGTGCTCCCTTAATTTGAGGTCCGACCACCGCTTTCTCAGTGGATCCTTGGATCGTTGTACCCCAAAATTTCTGTGCAGACTCTTCACAACTTTAGTCATGATCTTGGCCTTTCTGACATTAGGGTTGGGGTAATGTCCATACTTCCCATCAGTCATAGTCGGCCCTCTTCAAGATGTCCACCATCTCCAACATCTCCACAAAGGACATATTTGAGGCCTTAAATCATCTCCTCCGGGATTGTGACATTTCTGGCTCCGGGCTTTCCTCCTCCTCCTCGTTGCTGAAATTAGCATGTGCCTGTTGTGTCTCCGCCATGTGCTCTTCCCCACTGCGCCGAATGAGAAGGGGCGGGGAATAGAATAGAAAGAACGTCAGGGGCAGACGGAGTTTCAAGCATGCGCAGTGTATATAAAGCGTGACACGCGTGCGTAGTACGTACGATCTGTGAGCGGAGGAAGGAGTAGAGGAAGCGCCGATCCTGATAACGAAGGTAACATTTAAACTTGTGCCTATACTGCTTAGAGATTGAGGCCTATATTGGGACAAGATTAGCAGACTTTAGCCTGACATTAGGGTTTGTCTTGTGTTGTGTCTTGCAGAGAAAATGGATTTATTGAATGATCAGGACTTTATCCCCATATTCATTGATCTGTTCAGGGAGCTGCCCTGTCTGTGGCAGGTAAACCACCTGCATTATAAGAATCAAACAAAGAGGAAGGCAGCGCTGGATCAGTTGCTGGAAATTGTGAAGCCGGTAATCCTCACGGCAGACATCACCTATTTGAAGGGCCTAATTGGTGGCATGAGGAGCACTTATCTAAGGGAGCGCAAGAAGGTCCAGGATTCCCTGAGATCAGGAGCAGCAGATGACAGCAGATGTCCCCAGGCTGTGGTACTACGACAGACTGCATTTTCTGGCAGGCTAGACTGAACCCAGGCCAGCACTCTCCACTCTATCTTCCATTCTTCCTTCCCCCTCAGCTGAGGCTTCTGATATCCAACCTGGGCCTTCCAGGCAGGAAGAAGTGGAGGAGCCCAGCTTGAACCAGGTATAGCATTCTTCTAAATATTTCTGGTTGTCAAATTAATGATGTTAAATCTCTGTTAGTTTCGATTCCTAATTTCTGATTGTGATTGATGAACCAAAAACTAAAACGATTTTTTCCCTTTTTCATACACAGGAAAGTCTGAGCCAGGAGGTGGCCGGGCCATGTAGGCTGCCCGATACCCAGGTCCCTTCCCTCCGCCTTCAAAGAAAAAGTGGCAGGAAGAGGAGTAACCTGGAGGAGGCTGCAATTGGCCTATTTTGGAAGGCTACTGAGGCCCTCAGAACACCCCACATTGTTGAAGAGGATTTTGCTGACCTAACAGCCTGCAAAATGCAGCAAATGGAGGAGGGCTAACGCCTCTTATGTGAGTTTCTCATTTTAGAAGCACTAAATAAGGGGTTGAGGGGCCAACTCACATTCCAAAGCCACATTTGTGAGCTCACCCATGGTCCTCCTCCTCCTCCTCCAGGTCCTCCTCCACCTCCTCCTCCAGGTCCTACTTCTCCTCCTGCCACACCTCCAACACCAGAGCCACAGCCGGGAAGGAAGCATGTAAGGAAGACCAGAGAGTGATGGCCTGGGTTCAGTCTGGTCTGACAAAAGATGCAGGCTCTTGTATGACCACAGCCTGGGGACATACATGTCATCTGCTGCTGTTCCTGATCTCTTGGACTTCTGGACCAGATTATACTCCCTTATATATGGACTCCTCAGGCCACCAATTTTGCAGTAAAATAATTGATGTGTGCCCTGGGGGCCAAAGGCTTCACCAATTTCTGCTGTTTCTCCAGCGTTGCCTCCCTCTTTGGTTATGAGCCCTTAATAAAGGAATTTTTCTTTCAATTATACTTGCCTATGTGTGTTTTCCTTCAAAAAGGACAGTTTGTTTGTAAGGAGGCAGGTACATTTCAAAACTACAATGTGAAATTAACAAGAGACACCAACACCAAGCAACCTCTTTGAGATTAAATAATATAAGATAATAATGGTGTTGTGGTAACTTGACACACAAAACACACCCAAAAATATTCTGGAGTTAAATAAAAAAACCCCCACAAGATCAGGCTTTAAAAATATCCAAAAATAATTATTTAATCTAAAAACATCAAAAAAAAAATTTTGGCAGATGTGACAAATAAAAATATTATATTGATAAAATCACGATAAATAATAAAGAAAGAAGTCTGGGGGAACTCTGTGTGAATATGAGCAGCAAAACTATTTAATTCTTCTAGCATTATAAAGAAGAAGAGAGTGCGCTGCATTAAACTATTTAAAACATTGCAGCGTGACGAAAGTGCTATATCCATTCCGAACGCTAATTTTACCAGACCGAGCAGTTCCGTCTTGGAATTCATTCTGAGCATGCGTGGCACTTTGTGCGTCGGAATTGTCCACACACGGTCAGAATTGACGCGATCGGATTTTGTTGTCGGAAAATTTTATAACCTGCTCTCAAACTTTGTGTGTCGGAAATTCAGATGGAAAAAGTCCAATGGAGTCCACACACGGTCTGAATTTCCGACAACAAGCTCCGATCGCACATTTTCCGTCGGAAAATCCGACCGTGTGTACAGGACATAGCAGAGAATGTGGTGTCATCCACCTGGCTGAGTTGTGTGACAGTGCTGTGTAAATCTCAGAACTAGATTGAAAAAATGTATCTAATTTTAGATGTATTATAGTGGAATCAAGTATTTTTTCCAGAAACCTTGCCTACTGTTTTCACTGCCAGGGGTTACATAAGCATAATGCTTTAAGTAACTTGCCTTCTGCTGAGTTCCCTATGCGCTCTATAGCAACCATTTTTGCTATGGTGATCCCAGATGAAAAATTGCAAGTGGTTGTGCTTGCAAGGGAAGAGGGAGTGGAAACAATCTTTTGTTTTTAAGAAAATATTACAAAGGAGCCCTTTTACTCTTTAAAATAAACATTGTAACTCATCTAGCGTCTAGTCTCCTGTAGAGGGTAGTCTAACAAAGAACATTAATTGAAGTAGCAGCTCTTCTCTGAAAAATCTATGACAATTTGTTGGATTGTTGTCGCTATTATCTGAAAACGGATTACTGTACTTTAGGACAGCCTCATAAATAAAGTGTATCTGATTTCAGTTGTCATTCTACTAGTACAGGTTAGGGAACTTTCATTTTAGGTATAATTTTATAGATATAAGGCTGAATGTGCTTCTGAGATTATATTGGGGTATGCTCCATAATAAAAATCCTTATGCTGTACAATGTCAGTATTAACTACCCAAGATATTGCTAACAAAAGAAATAACCTCCACAACAATGGCTACCTACTGTATTACAAAAGAGGCAAAATGATTCTGCTTATTTGCAACATTTAAAAGCAGAAATCATTTGAATTTAAAAGTATTACAAAGAGCTTGTTTTAATCCTATCTGTCACAAATATAGATGTTGGTAATACAGTCCCACCTGCAAAGAAGGCATTTAATACAAATTTCTCCTGCTGCCCCTTCTTCTGATCTCTGCTGGAGTGAAAAGAATACTCTGATTATACCGCAGAACGCAACACTGAGAATGTTGTTTTTTTGCCCCAATGCTGCGTGCTGTGGTTCCCCCCTGCTGGCCCCTATGCCACTACAAAACACATTATTTCATGTCGTTGCAAGGATTATATTTTTAAATACAACATCTATTTTTAGCCATTTTAAATTGTAAAATTACACATAGTGGTTCAATCTAGAGGTCCAATCAGGAACAACGTAACTGAGCAAGGTAAACTTTCTAGTATATACAGTATGGCAAATAACAATGTGCTAACAATTATGAAGCAATCTGAAAAATGTCACTGATGTTAGTACAGTAGAATTACATTTCATTGACTGGTATTGACTAGTTCCCTCTTCACATTACAGTGTTCTTTGCATTGCTATAAAGCAAACCTGGTGATAAAACAACGTAAGTGAAACAAAGAAACACAAACTCAGCTCATACCTCTTTAGAACATTGTAATACAATACCAGCCAGAGACCCTGCAGCGTCTCCACTTCCTGCAAGAGAGGATAAAATGTAAGTGTAGCCAAGCCACGGATATTCAATTAATTACACATTTATAACAAGCAGTAACAAAGCTTTAAAACAAGCTTTTACTGATCTCTTTAGCTGCAGGTATTGTAGAATGATTCTTCCTCAAATTTCACAGAAGTGCTAAAGTCTGTATCTTCAGCAGCTCAGCTCACCAAGTTTCCCCCATCCCAACAGTGGCTCAACAACATCCCATCCTTCTAAAAGTCCCATTAAAAGCAGTACATGTGGAGCAGAAAGTATACACTTACCCCTCCTGCTACCTTCTCCGTCTTTAGCCCTTTTACTGCTGGAGCATTTTTTTCCTCACACATGTTTAAATGCACTTTTTGTACCTGAAGATTACTCAAACATTATATGTTTTCTGAAAGCAGAGATCCTGTGAAATAAAATGGTGGCAACTGCAATTTTTATGTCACACAATTGTAGCAAAGTGTAATTTCTTCAGTTTTGTCACATGAAAAGATATAATAACATATTTACAAAAATGTGAGAGGCGTACTCAATTTTGTGACATACTGTATAAGCCTCAAAATTGTGTGTGCTTTTTAAATGGCAAAAAACGATGGTATGCAAAATTGCCCATAGGTAACACTTTAAAAGCCTTTACAGCTTATTCATTTACAGTTAACAGTGAATGATGGCCTTAGAATTGCTTGTCTCAATGCAGTGTGTGTGTGAAGATACCTAATATGTGTGGTGCACTTGTTGTTTTCATACATGTGTCTGAGGAGGCTTTTAAAAAAAATTTGGGGTGTTTTAAAATATATATTTTTAAATATATATTTTTTTGTGTTGTTGGATAACTATCCTCACCCACTCACCCACCTAGCTGCCCGACAACACTGTTCAAAGGAGACAGATTTCTAAATGACAGCTCAGGAGGAGAGGGACTGTGACAGATAGTGTACACAGAGAAGCTGTCATAAACAGGTGTGACCAGAACTGTGTAGACTGCAAACAGAGTGAACCAAAAGGTATGTAAGGTGAAAAAGTAATGTAGTTTATTAGGATAAGAACACAGATATAGACGCATCTCCAATACCAAATAGTGTAAAACAAATCAAATAACCAAGCAGTGACCCACAAAGAACAACCATCTAAACTAGTATATACAGCAGATAGGGAATACCAGAATTGTAATCGTAGCCAGGCCAGGGTCATATGCAGAGATCAGCAGATGGGGGCAAGGAGCAAGATGGAACAGGACAGGGAGAAGGTGGAAGGGATCAGGCTGCAGGGCAGGGGTACAGGATAACAGGATTGCAGGAGGGACAGGAACAGGTTCAACTTCAGGTTCAAAAGATCACGGGTACAGGTCAGGGCTCAAGGACAATACCAAGGCAAGTGTGTGAGTGCTTTCTGGGTATAAATACACATCTGCTGCAATCAGTCTCAGGTGACGCCTGATTGCAGGAGATGATGTTGGCTCCAGATTGCTAGGAGACACCCGCTGGTGGACACCAGTACTGCGGCCCATAGATCAGTGCCACCAGCAGGTGAAACCTTTCCTGACAGAAGCACAGCTTTGTCCCCTTCTCCTAAACTGAAAAACAGAACATTTCTCTTCTGTGCAGTGCTGTATCCTAATATCTGTTTGCCATTCAGGGGAACAGAGAAAGTAGAAAATGTCAGCTTGTGTTTTGAATGGTTACAGCAGAAAAAAACGTTTTTTCCTGCTGTGATTCTGTCTGCCAGCATGCGGCGATTGGACAGTACAGAGGCAGATCGAGAAAACAAGGCCGATTGTCATTCTGTCAGTGGGGAAGGTATTGATCTTGTGTTAGGAACACTGATCTTTGCCTTCCCCAGTCAAAGCACCTCCCACACAGTTATTAAGCACTTGTTAGGCATACATTTAACCCTTTGATAGCCCCTGATGTTAACCAGTGCTATTTTTTAGCGCTGATCACTGTATTAGTGTCACTGGTCCTCAAAAAGTGTTAAATGTGTCAGTTAGGTGTCCGATTTGTCCGCTGCAATATGGCAGTTCTGCTATAAGCCGTAAATTACTAGTAAAAAAAAAATTAAATAAATAAAAATATCTCACAGTTTGTAGACGTTATAAATTTTTGTGCAATCAATATACGCTTGTTGGGATTTTTATTACCAAAAATATGTAGTAGAATACATATTGACCTAAATTGATGAAGAAATGATTTTGTTACATTTTGTGATAATGTTTTATTACATTTTTTTGGGGTATGTTTTATAGCAGAAAGTAACAAATATTGTTTTTTTTTTTCCAGTATTGTCTGACATCTTTTGTTTATAGCGCATAAAATAAAAACACAGAGGTGATCAAATACCACCAAAAGAAAGCTTTATTTGTGGGAACAACAAACAAAAATGTTATTTGGGTGTCAAATGACCACGCAATTTTCAGTTAAAGTAACGGCCTGGTCATGAAAGGTTTTTTTTTGCATGTTTCTAAATCTTTGATGTAAGTGTAATGATTTTGACCTTTAAAAATTCAATTTTAGCAGTACTACACTATACACCTTTTTCTCTTCATTGCCACACTTCCATTATATGGATATTTGATTACCGGGAGAGCTAAACCCAGATACCTAAACCCGGATATAGGATATACCTGACATCCCATAACTTATCAGTGGAAGGAAGGTGACATCCCCACCTATACATAGAGTATAATCAGCAGTCCTAATCATTGGCGGAAGACATCACTTCAACCTATATACCAGGCGATTTTAAAGATTATTGTTGGTGAGCGGGGACCCAGGAGGGGAGCACAGAGTGTCACCAGAATGTGCACATTATAAGCTGTACAAGTTCAGCACACCATATATGGATGCACTTTATATGATTGCACTTTACTGTACAAGTTTGCACTAAGCAATTTATATTGTTTATTAATTTTATTGTATTGATTACAGTAACATAGGCACTTTATTGTTTGTCGGAGCAGTGCTGAGTATAATATTCACACTTTATTCACTTGGGGTTTTGTACCGTGCACTACAGCAGCAGCCTGTAAAGTTTTAAATTTTTTTAGTAATTGTCTCCATAGTGCGGGTATTCCTATTATTATTATTCACACGGCATTGTGCTTTCCACAATTACACCCAGCAGCAATGGAATTTTATAAACAAAAAAAGAGTAAACACAGAGGAGATTTTTTCACAAAATGCATCCAATGTAGAAACTGAATATAATTCAAAGCAATTGAAACACACGTTGGATAAACAGGTGAGAACCTGGTGGGATATTACCACATTAGAACAATATGTTAAAGATGGTATTATCCCAAAAGGCTCCGTTGGGACATAGCACCCAATGATGGATTAGATAACCAAGAAATTCCAGATGAACGGTACAATTTTTTCAGTGTCAGTGAACAAAAACTCCTGGCAATGATTATTTCCAGAAGGAAAACAAAACTAGGTTTACTGGAAAGCAAAATACAGACTCTTAGAGAACAGCTCAATCCCATATTAAGCACATAGAGTATAAAGATAAAATGACACAAATACAGGAATATATTACTAAATTGGATAAGGATACACAAAAGAAAAACATTAAAAAGTTCCACCGAGATACCAATAATTATAAACAAGGCTTAGTTTATAATTGGCAAGAGAAAATAGAAGAGAATGCACAATCTAGAGAATGCTCTGTAGGAAGAGAATCAGTCCCTTACACACAAATGCTTACACCCAATATGCCAGCAAGGGGAGGCAGGAATAATATGGGAGGGAATAGGAATTAATTGATAGACACCCCCCAATATCAGACTCGACTGTATAGATCTACATAAATTTATTAGAAAATTAAATCTTAAGAAACATTTTGACATGAAAACTCAGGACGCCACAAGCGTAGAAACACCATATGTAGCACTAACTCACGGTGGAGCTGCTGATTTTTAGCGGGCTGTTACCGTCACCTTTTTACCTGTAATTTCACCAGTACCGGGTCTAGGGTCCCTTTGAGCTTATTATCAGACAATGTAGGCACCAGTCACTTGAGTACTTTTCCAATGCTTTAATGGGAGATAACTGGAAGAAGTAGCAGGAAAGAGGTAGAAGAAGAGTTGCAGGGAAGTTCAAATACTTTTTCTTGGCGTAGCGCTAAGGAATTGAAATCTTTGGGATGAATATATCCTCAGCTCAGGATTAAATCTTTGCCTGCCCGGATAGGTCTCTCTCACTAACCTAGCAGCCGGAACGCAGCACGAACAAAAAGTCTCTGCCACAGATTTGGATAAAACAAAACTGTACGATCCTCTGCCACAGGATGTAGTAGTTTTGGATGAGCAGCAAACACAGTACCAGAACCTTTAAGCCAACCCAGCAGTACTTGTGTGGTAGAGTAGTTTAGGATGCGTCCTCCAATCGAGTCACCAGACCATTCTTAAGACCAGCCTTGCATGGTCCCTTCCAAGATGGGTCCTCTCCTGGATCTTCCCGATTGTCCGGCTTCTTCCCGCAGGACAGACAGCACAGGACTATCCCAGCAATAGCAGGCCCCAGGCAGACTTCTGGGTCTACCCGCTCGGCTGCCGCAACGCAACCCTCCAGGCCGGAGGGCCGAGAGTTAGAACTCACTAACACATGCCTCTAGGCCAGGAGGGCCACGAGGTAAAGCTCCTTGAAACTTGGCATCTGCCCCATAAAGAATGCAACCCGGAGGACCACCTCCGCCGAGTTGTCTCCGGGACAGAAGAGCACTCATATGTTTCAGCCTGTTGCTTTCCAACACCGACCCAGAGTGACAACGACACCCACAGGCAGAATGTGGAACTGCACACAACACAGCCAAACTGGAACAGAGGCTAATCTAACTGTAAATTAGATCTAAACTATGTACAGCACAGATAATCCACTAAATTTACCTAGAAGCGGTAGATTGAAAAATCTACCAGCGCTATATATATATATATATATATATATATATATATATATATATATATATATATATATACTTCACTCAAGAATCACACAATATATTTTGTTATTCTTGTATGAATTACATTGATTGTACTTTTTATGGCATATATCAAAAAGCTTTTTGTACTATTACTTTGTACCAAATAAAAAAGTTTGTAAACAAAATAAAATTATGGTGGAACAAGATATTGAAGATATCTATATACACCCCATTAGAGGAAACAAACAAATCCAACAGGGCCTGAAAGAATTAGAGAAAAAGAAAGATATTATTATAAGTCCGGCGGACAAGGGGGAAGGATAATAGTCTTAGACAAAAAAGAATATAAAAAAGAATTGAACTGTTTGATAGAGGATAAAGAAACATATAATAAACTAAAAGGGGACCTCGGCAATAAACTAAAAGCTATGCTTATTAAAAAAGGTAAGAAAGCACACAAGAAAGGTATACTGGATAAGAAGGAAGACAAATATCTTGTCCCGGAAGCATCAAAAACCCCCAATATATATTAAGTCCCAAAAATACACAAGGACATTAAAAGACCCCCCGGTAGACCCATCATCAATGCGG
Source organism: Aquarana catesbeiana (assembly GCF_042186555.1). Lineage (NCBI taxonomy): Eukaryota > Metazoa > Chordata > Amphibia > Anura > Ranidae > Aquarana > Aquarana catesbeiana. The sequence goes on from NC_133326.1 coordinate 344,496,461, forward strand.
TGGATTCTTTGTTTTCAAGGGTTGTTGAATATTTAGACCATTACTTATAACCCATCACGCAACAATTCCCATCTTTTATGAGAGACAGTAGGGACCTCATCAATTATATTAAGGATACCCCTTTGAATGATGCATTCTGGTTAGTATAGACGTTGATTCATTATACACTAATATCAAACAGAAAGATGCCACTAAAGCAATTAAATGGGCTCTAGAATCTAGAACTAAAGAATACTCAAATAGAATTCATGTTGGATAGATTGCAATTAGCAATGGAAAGTAATAATTTCTGGCACGACAAACAATTTTATAAACAAATTAAGGGAATTGCCATGGGAGCAAAATATGCTCCCATGGTGGCAAACATATTTATGAGCAAATGGGAGTCAAAAGAAATATTTGGAAGGAACATCCCGGGACTAAAAATCTATAGATGGTATATCGATGATATCTTTATAATCTGGGAGGGCACTGAGGATACATTAAAATAATTTTTATGACATATCAATATTAATAAGTATAATATCTCTTTTACAGCAGGTTATATTAAAGAAAAAGTAAACTATTTGGATTTAGAAATTTTTAAACAAGGAAAAAATATATATAATCACAAATTTTTTTAAGAACACAGACAGGATTAGTTACATTCCTACCTCAAGTGGCCACCATCCTAAATGGATTTCAGGTATACCTAAAGGCCAATTAATGAGAGTAAAAATAAACTGTGACCTCCAAGAAGATTATCAAGTGCAATCCAATATGTTATTAAACAGATTTGAGCAAAAGGGATATAAACGCAAACTCCTCATAAAAACACAAAAAAAAGTAGGACTAATGGATAGAAAAGAGTTACTTATCCCAAAAACAAAAAAGAAAGAGAAGTATGATATAACCTTCTGCACAGAATTTAATAGACAACTCAAACAAATAGAAAAGATAATTAGCACCCATTGGCCCATTTTGCTCAGGGATCCCGTGCTAGTTAAAACTTTCCCTAAATGACCAAAATGTATTTATAGCTGCCCACCTATACTAAAGGATAGAATTGTTAAAAGCATCCCTGACCCTCCCAAGAAGATGGTTACTTTTTTTGGTCAGGTAGGATTTTTTAAATGTGGTAAATGTAGAACATGTAAAAGAGGAAAGAAGAAAACCACACATTTCCAATCTAGAGCCACTGGACAAGTATATGAAATACCTAAGTTCATCACACATGGTACCACACACATTACATACCTTTTGGAATGCGAGTGTGGTCTCCAATATGTGAGTAGAATCACCCGAGAATTAAGAGTAAGATTGCGAGCACACATTACCAACATCAAAAAGGTTTCCGTAAGCATAGCTTATCATACCACTTCAGGAGATTCCATAATAGGGATCCTTCTAAACTAATTGTCTGTGGTATTGGCAGAGTAAAGAGACACTGGAGGGGCACCAACATGAAACAGGCTATTTCACAGAATGAAACCCAATGGATATACCAATTACAGTCATTGACACCAAAAAGGTTAAATGTAGAGCTAGATGTTAACTGTTTTATAAGTAATTATTAAAATGTAATTTTTAGTACTCATTTTAATTACTAATTTTCAATTTTTAACTTATTGTTGGTAATTTGTTCTTAATATGTTATTGGTTTGTAATTTGTACTGTAATGTATAGTATTTGTTGCAATTATGAAATAGTGTATTTAAACATGGGACTTAAATAGATGCTGCCTTATTTATGGTAGTAGCCATGTAAAGAAATACATTATTGTAATGATTGTATAGTACCTATTAAGTATTAACAATGAGACTTTATATGCTAACTGTGATATTGGGTTAATATAGGATATCATGTTTTAATAATACAGATACCCAATATGTATAACGCAGGAATACTTAGATGAAAATTAGGTCATTTCCTGCAAAAATGACAGATGAATAAGTCATTGCACACATAGATTGAGGCCTTTAATGAGCACCAAAATTTTATTTTTTATTTTATTTATTTCAGGTACTTATATAGCGCCATCAATTTACGCAGCGCTTTTACATATACATTGTACATTCACATCAGTCCCTACCCTCAAGGAGCTTACAATCTAAGGTCCCTAACTCACATTCATACATACTAGGGACAATTTAGACAGGATCCGATTAACCTACCAGCATGTCTTTGGAGTGTGGGAGGAAACCGGAGTACCCGGAGGAAACCCACGCAGGCACAGGGAGAACATGCAAACTCCAGGCAGGTAGTGTCGTGGTTGGGATTCGAACCAGCGACCCTTCTTACTGCTAGGCAAGAGTGCTATCCATTACACCACTGTGCCGCCCAAAATGGCGGTATACACACTTCCGGGGTAGCAGGAAATGATCTCACATATGGTGCATATACCATTGGGTGCATTGTGGAAAAAAGGAGTACCAAGATGACGACATTGACACTTCCTGCAGAAGCAGGAAGTTGCCTCACACTTGACATACATATTTTTGGGTGCAGTGGGTGGAAACAGGAAGCCAACAAGTACACTACAAACATTCTAACAAAGCCAGTAGGAGTACTAAGATGGAGGTATAAACACTTCCGGTTCCGGCAGAAACAGGAAGTGATTTAATTTATACTGCGTACATAGTGAGAGGATTAGGAGTCCTCGGGTGTAGTAGACGGGGCTTAATACATAAAAGGAAACTAGGCAAAGGCCCCCAGCTTCTGAAGATGTCCAGTGGGAGGGGCCTTCAACAAATACATTTTAGCAGTATTACACTATACACCTTTTTCTCTTCATTGCCACACATCTATTATATGGATATCCGGTTACCGGGAGAGCTGGAGAGGTGATACCTACACCCGGATATAGGATATACCTGACGTCCCATAACTTATCAGTGTAAGGAAGGTGGCATCCCAACCTATACACAGAGTATAACCACATCACTTCAACCCATATACCAGGTGATTTTAAAGATTATTGTTGGAAAGTGGGGACCCAGGAGGGGAGCACGGAGTGTCACCAGGATCTTCACATTATAAGCTGTACAAGTTCAGCACACCATATATGGATGAACTTTATATGATTGCACTTTACAAGTTTGCACTAAATTTGCACTAAGCACTTTATATTGTTTATTTTATTGTATTGATTACAGTAACATAGGCACTTTATTCTTTGTTGGAGCAGTGCTGAGTATAATATTCACACTTCATGAAGGGGGTAAACCATCAGGAGCTGAAGTGGTTAAAGTGCTTAGACCTAGCAACTGGTTGGTATGCTTAGGCACCATCACAGTGAAGCAGATCACATGCTCTACATACCCAGAAGTGCCAGATATTCTTTTTAACCACTTGCTTACTGGTCACCTAAACCCCCTCCTACCCAGACCAATTTTCAGCTTTTAGCGCTGTCACTCTTTGAATGACAATTGCGCGGTCATACAACACTGTACCCAAATGACATTTTTATTATTTTTTCCACAAATAGAGCTTTCTTTTGGTGGTATTTGATCACCTCTGGGTTTTTTATTTTTTGTTAAAAAAATTAAAAAAGACCAATTCTTTCTAAAAAAATACAAAACCGTTTTATACTTTGGTAATAAATTTTGCAAACAGGTAATTTTTCTCCTTCATTGATGTACGCTGATGAGGCTACACTGATAAACTGCACTGATGGGCACCGATAGGCTGCATTGATAGGCACTGATAAGGCGACACTGATGAGCACTGATAAGGCGGCACTGATGGGCACTAATAGGCAGCACTGGTGGGCACTGATGGGTGGCATTGGTGGGCACTGAGAGGTGGCACTGATGGGTGGCACTGGAGGGCATTGATAGGTGGCACTGAAGGGCACTAATAGGTGGCACTGATAGCTGGCACTGATGGGCACTGATGGGTGGCAGTGATGGGCACTGATCAGCACTGGTAGGTGACACTGATAGGCAGCACTGCTAGGTGGCACTGATGAGGCACTGATTGGCACCACTGGTGGGCATTGATAGCTGGCACTTGTGGGCACTGATAGGTGGCACTGATTGCTGGCACTTACTGTGGTCACTGATTCATGGCACTGGCAGGTGACACTGGCAGGCGGTACTGGTGGGCACATATGAGGCTCTTCCTCTTCGGGACCGATGTCCCTTCAAACAGAAGCCGGTGATCGGCTTTTTTTCTCCTCACGCTGTCAGCGTGAGAAGAAAAAAAAATGATTACCAATCTTCTGTTTACATTACGTCATCAGCTGTCAGCCAATGATCGGCCCTTACTCGGATCTGTGATCACCCGAGTCTCAATGACTCGGGTGATCACAGTGCACACCCTTCAGGGGGGCGTGGTGAGCCTGCAAAGGGGAGGACGTCAATAGACATGCTCCAGGCAAAGCAGATCCGCACTGTAGCCGTCATTCGGCTATAGCACGGATCTGAAGCAGTTAAAAAACATTTTTCAGCAGGCCATTTGCACCTGAGCCTCTTTCACATGGACCTTGATGCTGACTCTTGATTCACAGTGGATTTGTTTGTCAGCAGCCGCTGGCAAATAGTTAGCAGGCGATCAAACTGAAATTCCATTCACTGCGTTGCAACCAACTCTATTGGACATGGCAATATGGCTCCATTTACCTTTAGGGTGACATGACAATTTTTTTTTCTTCCATGCAATGGAATACAGCATACACAGCAAGGTTTATGGAACTGTCTGTTGACCATTGCCTGGTTTTGGAAGGTGGTTGAGGACAGTTAAAAACCTGCCTCAACTGCCTGGTTTTGCTATCTGGCTCTGCCCATGTTAGAGACCTTGAAGAGAGCATCATGTGTTTATATTTATTTGAGCTTTGCTGTGAACAAACTGCTTATGACAGGAGACCAGCTCTGCCCTGGGTAGAAAGAGCAGGTGTTCAGGACGTAAAGCAGCCCTGGGAGGCTGCAGGCTATGCTGTGTAAACATGTAAATGTATCTTATCATAGTGGCAGTTGTACAAGGCTGCATGGGGAAATACAAATGCATACATCATAATAAAAGTATTACTTTTTGAAAATCTCTTTAGACCTGCTATGGCTGACTTAGATAATCTTTTCAATTTTCACCGTTCAGGAAAGCGTTAATCCGAAGAATGATTAGTAATAAACGTATTAAGCCTAGCTTTGAATTATTTCATATACTAGTGACATTGTTGCTACTTCTGAACTATTGGAACACATTATGCTTAGCATGTTTGTTGGGAGTTTATTTCCCAATCTTAGCAAGCTTCCTGTTAGAGTAGACTGAAACAGACCTCTTTTGTGCAGGAGGGAAAACTTCCGTGTTTTCTTTGTGCTTTGTCAAAACACCAGTTACCCTACCCAAGGAGTAGAACAGTAGTGTCTGGTCTTATTACAGGAAGGTCCTGCACAGACACAAAGTTTCACACTGCATAGATCTAGAAGAAATACACAAGCAAAAATGTCATCTATTGGCAAATAAGCAATCCTTAAATGTGAAGGCTGCATTTGTTTTTTCGTAGGCTTCTTCCTTTAACAGACCAAGCTGTCTAGCAAAAGTGGCAGTTAGAGGGTTAAGACAAATCATATAACATTGAGAGGGGTGCTTACAATGGTCACTTTTTTGCCCAATTCACACCTGATTTTGTAGCTTGAAGCTATAATTTCAACATCCAAAATCCCATGAATTGAATTGTACCTGTTCACACCTGAGCATAGTATTGCTTGAAGCTGGTAGTGTTCGAAAAAGTACAGGAGTTTCTTTTGAGCTACAAGCTACAAGCTTTTTGGCCCCAATAGCAGTGAGGGCCATCAATAGGGGGCTGCCCCCCCCCCCCCCAAAGCTAGTCATCATAAAAAATAAAAAATAAATTGTTCCTTTAAGTGTGTGCAGGGCGCTGGACAAACAGGTGTCTATGGGAAGCATAATGTTTTTGACATCACGTGATCATGGCTGAGAAGCTTTATTGGCTTCCTTTAGAGTGTCCTCGGGGCGCAGAGTGATGTGCCCTGAACATTCCCACTGTTGAATTCAGCTTCCTTTGCTGGTTTATGAGTGGCAGTCCGTACGGCATAGGGCAGTGCTTTGAGGAATGATTTGTTTGCCGCCCCTCCAAAAAATGGAGCACCAGTCACCACTGCCCAATAGACTTCAGTGGAAAATTTAGATAAAAACACACATTTCACATTTTTCCCCCTAGTAACGAGCTTTCCGCTGACTGAAAATTATTTTTAAAAAAATACTCCAGCTTCAGATGCTAGAAAAAAATGTACAAAAACGTCTCTACAAACACTTAAAAAAAGCCTGGTGAAAATAATACAAAAGGCATAAATAAACAAATGTAGCCACCACATTAAAGGACTGGTAGGATGCATGATATTCCTTTTTTGTTTTGGGGTTTAGATACACTTTAAAGCATATCTATAGCGAAAATGTAAAATCATACATTCATTTCCACATTGTATTTCAAGTATTTCTGGCCTACTTCAACTAATGTGAATGATCTTTAACTTTGAAAACTTTGTGAAGATCCCCACACATTTACCTTTTTCAGTGAAGAGACATACAGTATATTCATATATATGTCCTGTGAGTAGGCACTGCTGTTGCACACATTTTACAGAGAGAGAGGAGGAGTTTCAGGAGGTGGAGTCAGTACAGGAATCACTGCTAGCATGCAGCAAGGTACCGTTGGACATGTATTCCTTAAAACAGCAGATGAGATGCTGAAAAGCATGCAGGGAATCCAGGAAGTTGTGGAAAGAGATGGTAAGCAAAAAGGCAAAACTCCCAACACAAAAGGAGATTTTTCAAGTAAACTTATAATGGAGTGTCAAAAATAAATTTTATTTCTATTGCTATTACAATGCTGATGTTTTAAAATGAAAGCGTATGCTGTGACCATAGATCTCCTTTAAGTAGGAATATGTATGCCTCATGTATAGGGATGAGCCGAACACCCCCCGGTTCAGTTCGCGGCAGAACATGCGAACGGTCCGAAAGTTTGTGCGAACATTCGAACACCATTAAAGTCTATGGGACCTGAACGTGAAAAATCAAAAATGCGAATTTTAAAGGTTAATATGCAAGGAGGTTGGTGCCATTTTCGCAAACCACCATTCCTGGCTGAAGCTGGCGTGGCATCAACCACCTCTGAGTCTGCCCCTGCAGAGCTGACAGAATCTCTGCCCCAGTGTGGCTCCTGTCCCCTAAGCAGACCAACTCAAGCACCGCATGGCACCACAATAAATTATCCTTTTTGATAGAATTTGCGCAATGAGCGTTTTCTCTTTACTCCCCATATACCACGATTCTTGAAGCGCATATACCCACTGGACTACCTGGCTCTTAATCCTGTCACAAGGAGGAGACCTAAAGCCTTCCATTTAGTTTAGAGGGAAAGGAATGTGTTTATGCTACTCCATTGGAGGATCGTTGGTCTATCCCAGGAAGATTTCCTCTCGCTATCTGTTTTCTACACACGTGTATAACCCATACACTGATGGTAAGGGTCAGTTTGTTTGGGTGTTGGTGATGGTGTTTACATCTCCTTTCTGAGTGCCCTTTCATTATGGATCCCGCTAAACAGAGTGTCACCACTTCCTTCTGATGAAGAGGACTTTGTTCAGCTGTTATTTTTACCTTTATGGGAACATTTAGACTTATTTTCTAGTGCTGCACCACTCCTCCTAATACCTCCTTAATTGTACCCAGCAATTTTTTGTATCAGCAGCTTTTATTTTACATCATATTAAGCGCAAAAGATCTTGTTTTTTCTTATTGTTGTTGAATCTGCTCATCAGTCCTGCCTACTTAAAGCCGTCCATCTCACTTGATCTCTGCCTTCGCCTTTGCCAATATCACAGAGCCTTTCTCCTGCGTTCCCGTTGAAGACTTGCTTGGCTGACGTTCCTTCTGGCTCCTGATCCTGCTTGCTGTACTACTACGTTTATCTCTGGCTCTCTGACATTTGCTTGGCTGACTACCCGATCTGGTTACTGAACTCTGGCTTGTTTTGACTACACTTACTCTGTTTACCTTATTATTATTATTATTAAACAAGTGTGATTTAACTATACTTTTGTCTCGGTCTGATTCATGGTTCCTGACAGTAGGCGAAGGCCATAAATTCAGAAGATGCAGTCTAATTGGGCCGCAGAACGAGCCAATCAGTCCTTGGAGCAATTCCTACATTGCTATATTTCTGACCATCATAACAACTGGTCAGACCTGTTACCATGGGCAGAGTTTGCTCACAACTGTGCCTTGAATTCTGTTTCCCGATTGTCCCCGTTTATGGTGAATTATGGTTTCCAACCTTCCATGTTGCCTGATTTGCTTGTTCCGCAGAGTATTCCTGCGTTAGAGGAGCATCTCCGTGGTCTTAGTTCCACTTGGGCACAAGTTCAGGAGGCTTTGCAACATGCTAACGATATGTACAGATTCCATGCTGACCGCAGACACCTGCCTGCACCTTCCTACCAGGTTGAAGACAGAGTCTGGCTGTCGTCTCGCAATCTCCAACTTTGTGTTCCTTCTTTGACGTTCGCACCTCGGTTTATTGGGCTGTTCCGTATCCTTCACAGGATTAACCCAGTGGCTTACGCCTTGGACCTTCCTCCTGGTATGCGCATCTCAAATGTGTTTCATGTCTCCTTATTGAAACCTTTGGTCTGCAACTGCTTTACCACCTCGGTGCCACGTCCTCACCCTATACAGGTTGAGAATCATAAGGAGTATGAAGTACAATCCATTGTTGACTCCCATAGGTTCAGTACCTAGTGCATTGGAAGGGGTACGGTCCAGATGAACGCTCTTAGGTCTCATCCTCAGATGTACATGCCCCTGTCCTCCTCCGTGATTTCCATAGACGTTTTCCCATCAAGCCCGGTGGTCCTCCGAGGGGGAGGGGTCATTGAGAAGGGGGTAATGTCAGGGCTTGCCTCAGCCCTTCCTTCTCTGAGCTGGCCGCTCAGCTGTCGGCTAATTGCCAGCTCTCATCTCTCTCCACAGTTACCCAGCTGTTGTTGATTCTGCTTGTCAGTCCTGCCTACTTAAAGCTGTACAGCTCACTTGATCTCTGCCTTAGCCTTTGTCACCATCACAGAGACTTTCTCCTGCGTTCCTGTTGAAGACTTGCTCAGCTGAAGTTTCTTTTGGCTCCTGATCCTGCTTGCTGTACTACTACTTTTATCTCTGGCTCTCTGACATTTGCTTGGCTGACTACCCGATCCGGTTACTGAACTCTGGCTTGTTTTGACTACGCTTACTCTGTTTACCTTATTATTATTATTATTATTATTATTAATAATAAACAAATGTGATTTAACCATACTTCTGTCTCGGTCTGATTCATGGTTCCTGACACAAGTTTACTAGAAAAAGTACACCAGGAATGGCCTGCAGTCAGATATAGGCGTGGCTAGACTAGAAGTCAGTGGATATATAGATATGTAGGAGACTGTATATATATTTAATGCACTGCAGATCACTGAATCACCTGCCTACCTGCCTGAAAGTGTATTTGAAAACGAACACCAGGAATGGCCTGCAGTCAGATATAGGCTTGGCTAGACTGGAATGCAGTGGATATATATATATGTAGGAGACTATAGATATTTTATGCACTGCAGATTACTGAATCACCTGCCTGCTTGCCCCTGAAATTGTATTTGAAAACGAATACCAGGAATGGCCTGCAGTCAGATATAGGCTTGGCTAGACTAGAATGGAGTGTATATATATATATAATATGTAGGAGACTGTATATATATTTAATGCACTGCAGATCACTGAATCACCTGCTTGGCTGCCTGAAAGTATATTTGAAAATGTACACCAGCAATGGCCTGCAGTCAAATATAGGCTTGGCTAGACTAGAATACAGTGGATATTAGGGATGAGCCGAACGCCCCCGCGGTTCGGTTCGCAGCAGAACTTGCGAACAGGCAAAAGATTTGTTCGAACACCATTAAAGTCTATGGGACACGAACATAAATGATCAAAAGTGCTCATTTTAAAGGCTTATATGCAAGTTATTGTCATAAAAAGTGTTTGGGGACCTGGGTCCTGCTGGGACATGCATCAATGCAAAAAGAAGTTTTAAAAACGTCAGTTTTTTCGGGAGCAGTGATTTTAATAATGCTTAAAGTGAAACAATAAAAGTGTAATATTCCTTTAAATTTCATACCTGGGGGGTGTCTATAGTATGCCTATAAAGGGGCACATGTTTCCTGTGTTTAGAACAGTCTGACAGCAAAATGACATTTCAAAGGAAAAAAAGTCATTTAAAACTACTCGCAGCTATTAATGAATTGTCGGTCCGACAATACACATAAAAGTTCATTGATAAAAATGGCATGGGATTTCCCCACAGGGGAACCCCGAACCACAATTTAAAAAAAAAAGGGGGGTTAACCCTAAATTCCATACCAGGCCCTTCAGGTCTGGTATGGATATTAAGGGGAACCCCGCTCCAAAATGTAAAAAAAAAATGGCGTGGGGGTCCCCCTCAAAATCCATACCAGGCCCTTCAGGTCTGGTATGGTTTTTAAGGGAAACCCCACGCCAAATTTTTTTTAAAAAATGGCGTGGGGTCCCCCAAAAAATCCATACCAGACCCTTATCCAAGCATGCAACCTGGCAGGCCACAGGAAAAGAGGGGGGATGAGAGAGCAGCCCCCCTCCTGAACCATACCAGGGCACATGCCCTCAACATAGGGAGGGTGCTTTGAGGTAGCCCCCCAAAGCACCTTGTCCCCATGTTGATGGGGAGAAGGGCCTCATCCCCACAACCCTTGGCC